>NW_004797606.1:579464-584943 GCF_000002075.1 Aplysia californica
CTCTCTCTCTCTCTCTCTCTCTCTCTCTCTCTCCCTCTCCCTCTCCCTCTCTCTCTTTCTCTCTAACAAAATATTAACTGACCCTTTTCTCCCTCTTCAGGCGTATTTCTTTGCTTGGACCCGCTCCATGTTCTACGATATCTCTTCACTGACCACGGTGCTAGCTTCTCTCGAGCGCTGTCTGTGTGTCGCCACACCTCTCAAAGTACACGTCATCTTCTCCACCCCGAGAACAAGAATGGCGCTGGTAAGCATCTGGATCCTGTGTCTCTGCAGCTACTGTCCGATCTACGCCACACAGCGTCTCGTTTGGACCTCTGAGCAAAACGTCACACGTCTCACCGTCACCGTGACGGAGGGGCGATTGGACGTGGAGTACGCCAACAACATCACCAACACGCTGTTATTGCTGTCAGTGTGTCAGGTCCTCGTGGTTACAAACACAGTCGTGATGAGCATCACTCTTAGACGCTCTACAAAGTTCCAGAAACATTCTAGCTCTGGCATCCCCGAGACTCCTACAGGGGGACAGCAGAATAATAAAGCCTCCACCCTGGGTGCTGAGTGTGTGGGAGGTAGCACGAAAAATGAGCCAAGCTTGACTTCATCAGAACCGCCTGTGCACATAACAAGTAAAACTGAAACTTCGAGCTCGAGCCAAAAGCCCAAACTTCAAAGATACACCCAGAACTCAGGAAACACTGGATCTGAGAATACAAAAGTCGGAAAAGACACAAACACGAAGACAAACAAACAATCGAGTAAATACAGTAAAACAATCCGTGTAGTTGGAGCCGTGTCGTGCCTGTACATTATCCTCAACCTCCCTCTTCTGGCTGTTGTGTACGCCAAGAGAATAGTCCCTGGCTACGACGTTGGAGGTAGGTTCCATGATCTGTTCATGGTCACAATTAATCTCACTTTCGTGGTGTGCGCTCTCAATTCATCTGCAAACTTCTTCATTTTCGTCACCATGAATCATCGCTTTCGGACTGATTTCTTTCGCTTTTTCACTGGCAAACCGTTGGCTGGTAAGACAGAAACCAAAGATCTTTGACATAAGCACTCCCGAAAATCAGAAGCTGTATCATAAATTGTTATATATTTTGTCATTTTTCTTTCTCTCTTTTCTTTCGGGTATGTGCATTATGTGAAGGTGTGTCTACGTTTGTGAAAATGAAAGACGGATGTATCCCTCCCCCCTCCTGATGGCCCTTTTTTTCTTAAATAGCATGCGCCCAGTGGGGAATAAGACTGGTATTATTATTTAAAACAATGTTTTCTTAACCACATTAACAACAGCTACAACGACCAAAACAAATAACATTGTCCAAGACGACAAGTGTAGAGTTTGCAAATAATGTCAGTGTGAGCGTATCTGAAACACAGCTCGGATTGGATGGTAATCATCGCAAGTCATTTCATTAACTCCAGGCATTTCGTTGTTCATATGTTGTTTTGTGAGGGGTTTTATGTGTATACGTGTGTATGTGTGTGCGTGTGTGTGTGTGTATGTGTGTGCGTGTGTGTGCGCGCGTGTGTGAGTGCGTGTGTGTGTGTGTGTGTGTGTGTTTGTGCGTGTGTGTGTGAAAGAGAGAGAGAGTGTGTGTGTGTGTGTGTGTGTGTGTGTGTGTGTGTGTGTGTGTGTGTGTGTTAGTTAAGTGGTGGGGAGTTGTCATTTTTGCTGGTTTTTGGGTTGGGGAGGGGGTGAGTATGTCGGATTTTGTTTTAATTATAGTTTTTTTTCTGGTGGGTGTGGGTTGAGGGTGGTTTTGTTGTCTGGGTTTCTACTATTACTCTCGCCTCTCCTGTCTACAGAAACTACACCCAAAACTTCACGTTTGTAAGACTGTAATGAATAAAAGTACCTCCACGAAAGTTTGCAGAAACGTAGGATATCACTCCAGATTTATCATGTTCTAATTTCAATAAAATATAACAGCCACAAACACAGTTACATAATATGTCCCAGGTGCCTCCCATTTCGAGAAAGGCACATTCTGACAAGCTGGGCGAAACTGACAATGACACATTGACACTGCACGAGGGAAATCTCTCTCGCGCCTTGTGTGATGCCTTCTCTCAAGTCTTGAATACTTTTGAATGTTTTTCCCCCCACACCCAAAAGTCTATTGGACTCAGGTCCGGACGGTAATGTCGGTAAGGGGCCCGGTTATACTCAGCCCCAAGACTTACTGTCTTGTTAGCGAAGCAATTGCTGATCCTGCGCAGGACGGCTCTAGGGACTTGGGGAGAAGCCATGTCTTGTTGACAGTACCGGCTCTATCTCTCTTCAGCTCTATGAGACAGTCTTAGGCTTTTCAAGAACGTCGATAGGATACATGTAACAGGGTATCCGTCAAAGTCCAGTCTAATCGGAAGTTAATGGTAATCGAGAAAAGGCGCAATGGTGCCCGGATACCTCATCGCTGCCCCCACTTTAACCTTCTAATCGTGCAGATCTTTATTGCAAATTTTGTTGGGATTTTCTGACTCTCAATAAGCGTAGATTTTAATATTCACATAGCCGTAGTTGTAGAAATGGGCCTCGTCAGAGAACCGGAGCCGTTGGATAAAAGTTTCATTTTGATTAAGCTAGTGGAGGAACTAATGACACATGTCCACTCTGGTGTGCACGTTTCCTTCAGTGAGTCGTTGGTGAACTTGAATTTTATATGGTTTTAGCCCCAAATTCTTCTTCAATATTTGTGTTAACACTGAGAATCCCAAAACTCAAAACTTCGACAATGAAATATTGATTTCTTTGATGCTTCGATCATTGAATGACGGGCCACTTTAACCTTTGTTTCCCAAACCGCCCACTGAATGTTGGTTATGACTTTAAATTTCGAGTTTTTATACATCTATGTACCCATTTGTTCAAAACGTTTTGCCCATTCATAATGGACTTTTCGCTTGGAACTTCACGTTTATTAAAGATATAATGGGAGAACTGCTTTGCCATCTTGCCGTTGATCATAAATGAAAATAAATCCAACGTAATCCAGGTGTATGTTCCAGCTTTATTGTCTTTGTTGGAGGCAATTGGGTTATAAACCAGAAAGTTATTAATATTTTTTGCTCGGACTTTTTTCCTACTCGATTGATAGATGGCTGCCATTAGCTCAGTTGTTAAACTGCAGTACAAGTGGCCCAGTTTCGATTTTTTTAAAACAAACATTTGTTTTGAACTTGCTTTGTTGGAGGCATTTCTGTAGGTATTTTCCAACTTGGCTCTTTCCCTGTTAAAAGATGGGCATTGAACATTGAGGTGTCTGAGTATGAAATAACTTTATTCTATAGAAATGGGCGTTTAGTGATAATTTTTAATATTATGTAATATTAGCTGCATTACGGCCCCAACGACTCAATCTAGATCATTTAGGAGGAATGCTGTTTTAAGCCAGCTTATCAGGGCCAAACTGGACTGAGAGGGATACAAGGTCCAAGCAGACAGACGTAGATACGCGATTTAAAAAAAACAAAAAAACTTCCTCATACGGGAATTGAACTCACGTATTCTTTGCGCGACGACGAAGCGTATATCTGTTACTCCCCGATGCTTTGAGTTTGAGTTTGAGTAAAGAGAAGCACATCACCTTAATAACGGTCATATAATGCAGGGAAGAAGAATGACAGATAGACAGAAACAACAAAGGGAAAGAAGAGAAGTAGGATCTGCTAGTGGTTCCCTCCAGCCACTAGCCCTCCACCCGCATATTATGTGGGGTTTTTTTTTTAAGGACCCATTTAAAGGGCAATAACTTCCTAGTCCAATTTCAACAAAACCTTGAAGAAATGAAATTCAACTAGGGGGGTGTCATAAGTGTCAATATGAAAAAAGCAATCAACATGTTCGAAAAATATCAAGTTTTTAAAATGTCAGCTAAAAAATTAGGTGAAACTCAAAATGTTAAAGCTTCTTAAACACCAATTACATTGCACTACTTCATACAGTCACTATTTGTACACTGAAGAAGAAAATTATATAACTTTGATATTGCTAAAAAAACAAACTCAGTGAGGTGATGGCTATTTTAATGTGTTAGCCAATTCCCTCCATGCAAGTACAAGCTCCTAAATGTCACTGGAAATTTTGAATAACCCTTTGGAATGTTTCTTGGTCAATTCTTTGGACATCCTATTCTACATTGTCATTGAGTTTGAACTGTTCGATTGTTTGTGAGTTGTTTCCGTAGACTCTGTCAAAAACAATCAACCCGAAAGCACAGTGAAATACTCATTTTTTGATATGGCTGCCGTGGTTTTACCGTCCTTGTCCTGAGACCAGACCGGTTTGATCACTCCCCTCTGTAGCTGAACGCATTTAAGAAGTAAAAGTTTGCGCTTTACCCAATTTTGATTGACATTTTAAAACTTGATATTTCTTGAACACGCATATTGACTTTCTTCATATTAACAAACTTGACACCCTCCTGGTTGAATCTTATTTGTTTGAAGTTTTCTATAAATTAACGCAGAGATGACCGAGTTATTGCCTCTCAAGTGGATCCTGTTTTAAGACACCCCGTACAAAATGTCTAAAGAAAAGGTGGTCACACTTTAAGGACAATTGCTTAGTCATCTATGCACCGACTTCAACAAAACTTTGGACAAATAGAATTCAACCAAAGGGATATCAAAGTTTTCTACAAGGAGAAAATCAGCTTACGTTTCCGAAAAATATTAGAGTATCAAAAGTTAAGCTAAAATTGATTAAAACACAAAAAGTTAACGACTACTTAAAATTCACCATTATGTGTATTTGTGGATTAAAGAACAAATCTGTTTAAAACTGAATTTGCCAATCAAACTCAGGGAAAGTGGTGGCGATTTAAATCATATGCTCTGGGTGCAGACAATATCTCTCCAGAAAAGCTTAACATCGTTGCAAATTTTGATGAACGCTGTAGCATGTTTGTGGGTCGATTATTTGAATCTCTTCTTCAACAATGAGTTTCAACTGTTCGATTTCTTGTCGGTTGTTTCTGTAGACTCTTTAGTTACAGTAAGAGTTTTAATGCACTTGCAACACAATAGAGAGTAACAAACACACAAAAAGGAGGAGAGATAAGGACGATATATGTTTGATATAAAAGAAGGAGCAAGCTGCACTACCAGTGCACCCGCCAACCACTCACTCGGTCGACTCCGTCTTTCCATAATCCCAAAGAAAACATCAAGGGAGTTCAAGTCATGAGAATGCGGTGACAATTCATTTCGGAATTATTCGGCTTGTCGGATGTTCCTTAAAACTTTCTTGCAACCATGCGAGGGCCACTCTTGATGTGTTAGATAGGGCCCCATCCCACTGAACCAGGCCTTTTCAACAGCATAACGTCTTCACTTCACCAAACTTCTCCTAAAATTTCTCAGCAAGGTGAGATATCCATTTGATGTCACAGTCGTGAGTTTATCGTCATTTTCCTGAAAAGAGAAGGAGCCGACCACGTCCATGTAGCCGAACACAAACCATGTT
>NW_004797606.1:585843-586904 GCF_000002075.1 Aplysia californica
ATGTGTGTATGGCACCCGCACGTGTGTGTGTGTGTGTGTGTGTGTGTGTGTGTGTGTGTGTGTGTGTGTGTGTGTGTGTGTGTGTGTAAGACCAAAGTTCGATACTTCGGTGAAAATACTCGCCAGTACTAGGCGCTACGTGGCCAGTTACATGTACTTTCACCTGTAACAAAGAATGTAGGAAAAAACGACTCGCTATTCCAAAGTCAGAAAAGTATCATAGTAAAACATAGCTCAGTGGTGCTTCTAATAGCAAACTAGCTTTTGAGGAGGTAAATAGAGATGAACTCCGGTTCGAATTCAAGTATGTGTGTTTTTTAACATAGGCTGTTTGGGGAGGGGTCATGGCTCCCTGAAGGGGATGCACGCAAAATCGGAGATCCAACATCTCAAATGGCCTGACAGCTATAAGTGTTCGGAAGTGGGGGGAGAGGGGGGGTCATTATACCATAACTAAATCAAAACAGCAGAAGGAAACAAAGTCTGCAGATTATTAACAGTACTCAGGATTTTCTTATTGTATTAAATCTTCAAGTGCTGCACTTTTGTTGTATACATGTATTTTGAAAATTAAATTAAATTGCACCGAGGACTTCGAGGATAATTTAAAATTATTTTTAAAAACATTAACAGATGCCATGGGTTTTCATTTTAACAGCAATTTTGTTGGAGCTGTTTGGACTCTTTGTTGAGCCCTAAATCGGAGGAAGAGGAACTGCTCTCATTTTACAATGGCCAGATCTTCAATAGGTGGATAGATGAAAAGAATTGGCAGTCTTATTCGATTTTCTTACTTAAAACACTTGAAATCACATTCTTCGCCTTTCCTATTAATCCCACGTTCCATGACAACGAAGTTACGTTCTTAGGTTTCCCGGGAAGGGCGCCACTTTCAAATCCAGAATCCAGTGAGCCACTCCTTTCGGGTAGAAGTTGTTCATATGCCATGCTTCTGGCATGAACATATTGTTTACCATGACATCTATGACACATATTATGACAAACACCAGGTTGGAAGAACATTCTTTAACATTCTAACAGAGACGTCAAGAGTTGGGGGG
>NW_004797606.1:587052-589577 GCF_000002075.1 Aplysia californica
TGACAAAAAAAAACACCTGCTGACTTGTTAGTCACAGTGCAGCGAGTGTTTTTCCCTGTTCACGCCATTAGTTGGTCCAATCCAAGATTTCAGCGACGACTGACAGCACTATTTAAGGTAATGAAATAAATACAGGATTCGTACGCCTTTACCGATTTCATATCGCCATTAAAAGTTAAATGTGGTTATTGCATTTGCCTATGACAAACTTTGGTGTCAAACCTTCAAAGGATATTTGACATACGTTAATTCATGATATAATAACACCTGATGACTTGATGTGAGGAATTTGTGCTCGTAAAATGTGAAATGGATTAATCATCGGTCTGATAGCGCACTTACTAGATCGTACTGTAGACAGGCTATTATAACTATTCTATGTATCTCTAAGGTGTACATAGCACCATCATAGGTAATAATTATAGGTATATTCTGGAAAATCGAAGAACTGACGGGAACAATTAATAAGTCACACAAGGAGTACAACAGTGGTTATTTCGATAAAGAAAGGTAGCGAACAAAGAAGGCACGGGGTGATTCGAAAGCAATGCGGTTGAGAGTGAGTGAGAATGAGAGGGGTGGGGGTGGAGAAGGGGAGGGGGAGGGAGGGGGAGGGAGATTTGATTTGGGATAGGGCGGAGAATAGTGGAAGAGGAAGGTAGCAGTAAGCTGCCAAAATAAGTTGCAATGTTTGTAAATGTAATCTCAAGTTCGCACAATTAGTTTCTTCTTCAAATTCAAAGCTAAAAACTCGATCGTTTAACAAACTGGTCTCGGTATGATTGCTTTGGATGCTTGCAAGTCATTATTTTGTCATTAAATTGATTTATAACCGTTAATAAAGAAAAAGTTACGAAAAGATACCCTTTTTTTGTTTATAAGATAACAAAAAGGGTCTACCTCGTCTCGTATAATTCTGCGAATGGTGCGCACCCATACAGCATGAAAAGCAACGGAAAGGCTTAGATCTATCAGATGAAAAACTTGTTGTCATAGAAACCGTAATGTTGTGAGAGAAAAAAATTGCGTAAGAATAGATATCAGTAAGTGAATTTCTTCTTTTTTGCGTTACCCCGCTAGGTCTCAGGGGCAGTTGACAACTGATCCTTCAACCTGCAGTACAACTGATTTTTACGCATGTGACTGTTTTTCCTACTTCGTAGGGCCCCTCTCTCCTTAAATCATAATATGCTCCAGGTGTTGACAATCGAATAGTTGAAACTGATTGTTGACGAAGAGATTCAAAGAATGGACCCTGTTCTCCAGGCAGTCATATTCCGATTTTTTAGGTACATTAGAATTAATTTTGCATTTTGCCCGGGTGCCAGCCGAGGCCCACTCTTATCTATGAAAGAACCACTAAATGATATGTAACGTTCTCAATTTGCATACGGGACCCCCGAGACTTTTTCGTCCTTATCCGAATTTAACGTCCGTCTCCGATAGGACCGAGTCAAACGGGTTGGGCACCTTGAAAACTCCACAAGACGACCCGAGTTCACGAATACCCTATCCGGAATTCGAAAAACTGCCATCCGCTTCGATGTCCATCGTGATACCAACTGGGCTAACTGATAGGCTGTAACAGTAGGCCATGGTCCGCGCGCTTCAGGGCGAAGGTTTTTTTAAAATATAAATAAAGAGAGGGAAGAGTGGTGGCAATTGCAGTGCCTGGTCTTTGATATATCACTTTACAGAATAAGAAACGCTGAGAACAGAAGTTATTAGAGTTAAGTCAAAAAAGGAACCAGAAGTTTCCGTGTTCTTTCAGAGAGAAAATTCATGATAGTCTGGGGACCAGAGTTGAATTTTGTTCTTTTACTTATCGTTTATTTCAATTTACGTCAGTTGTTCTTTAAGTTGTAGCTTGCTTTCTGCTGCATTTTAATTAATTCGGTTTGCAAGGTTATTTGGGAAAGGTTTGTATGTTTATATTGATTTTTCTTTAAAACTTTTTATTTATTTATTTATTCATTTATTTATTACCTGTTCGATTGTTTGTTTGTTTGTTTGTTTGTTTGTTTGTTTGGGGGTGAGTGTGTCCCCTGAATTCTAAAAGGTCTGCTTTGTGTCTATTTTGCGTGCAAGAACAAATTAAAAGCAGAAACAGTTCCGCTCAATTTTTTTCATAATTTTACTGTCGAAAGGGAAAATGGGACAGAGCAAGGTTGACTGAGAGCTCAGGGAAGAGGGCACATTAGAGGAGAGGGGGAAAACAGTCACGATGGTGGGTGCAAAGAGATAGGACAAGACTACACAATTCAAAAATATTTTTTCAAGGACAAGAAATAGATCTAAGCTAATTTCTTTCAAAACCCATCCACGCTTTCTTTGAGGAACGGAAAAGTTGAAAATACGCTGGAGCTCAGATTCACCACTTTACTCGACATTCTCAAGCAAATGTTTACGCAAACATCATTTGACTTGAAGGAAATGGGCAAACGCCCAGTGTCCCGCTTTCCACCAATATGTTGAAGACAACTTGGACTGGACGTGAATTTTACATGTTCAACTCGCTCCCCCCC
>NW_004797606.1:589677-591545 GCF_000002075.1 Aplysia californica
ATCCTTTCCTGCTCTCTAGCATAGTTCTGTTGTCTGCTTTCATTTCCACTTTCTGCCCCCACCCACTCACCTCCTTTGCCCACTCCTCTGAGCTCCTGACTCTTTCTGCAGCCTTTCTTCTGCTACTCCTTGGCTCCTCCTTACTGCCATCTTTCTGCCACACTCCTGATCCTCTGGTAGGAAAGATCTACACCTAGCCTTCTCGGACAAGGGCGAATAATCTCGAAGGGCCTGTGTGCACGTTGTGCACGTTAGAGATCCCTTGGTGGTCTAAAATCGATAAGAGTAGGCTTCGGCCGCCACCAGGGTAAAATTCAAATTTCCTACCAACTGAAAATATTAGGTGTGTCCCGCGCGCTCATGTGACCTTATGCAGCTGCGAGCGCCGTAAAACACTTTGCTAAAACAAAAACAAAACAAAAACCATTATCCAGGGAGCTGCAAACTCCTACTATCCACTGAGCTAGCGGCGCACTCACTATCCAAGTGTGAGCTACAAGCGCCCATTATCCACGGGTGAGCTACAAGCTCATTGTTCAAAAAAGTGTCACCCCACGATGAAATCAGGTGGTTGTCAACTTTTTGACGTATGAAAGTTTTCGTATTATCTTAATAATTAATTTGATCATAATTCTTGTATTTGGTGAAACATAATATTGATCTATCAAGAGGCGATGTCGAGAAAATAACATTTTATTTTGCATTTAAAGGTAGTAATGGTGACCTAGTTTCAAAGTTTACAAAATAAATAGCGAGAAAATGGACGTCAAAATTTTGAGTGTCTTTGGGAACTAAAAATTGACATGTTTCTGAATTTGATAAACGCTTTTCAGTAAAAAAATAATGGACCAGAAATGTATTTTTCAATGGACATAAAGGGTGTCGATGAAAAAAAAAATACTGAACGAGGAGAAAATATCGGTTTCTCCGATTTAATTATTCTGTTTAAATAGCGTCTAATTTCACAAAGATACCACACATAATATGGGTGCTTATAGGCTGCCGATTTGAAAACACCCCCCTCCCCCAAAAAAGTATTTTTGGGATTAAAATTTGCTTAACAGATCAAGATGATGTAAAGATACTTTTTTTTAAAAATCTGACAGTATCCATTGTGAGATAAAACCTCCTGTAAAGAACTTTGTAGCGCACAGCATTCTTCAGAAAGCTGCAGGTTATCTCTCTTTCAATATCTAGTCTTAATTTTCCCATTGAATCCTTTACCGACTTTTCAGATTTTGATAACAAAAGAGCTACTCGGCAATCGTTTATGTTCTGGATAAACCGATTGTAACTGTGTGACAGTCTGGGTTCTTTCTATAAGAACCACCTGAATCTGAATTTTTGTCAAAGTAAGTGGGTGGATTTAAAGCCCCTATCAACACTATTACTATTAATTAGAATGTTTAAAAGGCGCTACCTTCCAATTCAACCTCTGTCTCCAATTGGACAGAGCTATATGGGGTGACAGCCTCAAAAACTCCACAAAACGACCTATGTTCAAAGACGCCCAGTTTAGAACCAGGGCCATCTGCTCTGTCGTCCAACAAAGCTAACACTAACAGTACGACCTCTAAAGCTGAGCAATTTTGGCTATGTTTGTGTTTTTGGATATATATGCACGTGTATTTACCTCATTGTTTTCACATACTCATGTTTTGATACTCACAGTCCATGGAACCGACGGCGCTACTCGGCATGTGTGTATGTTCAGTGGGGCTTCTGCTAAATGCTTTCAACTTGGCAGTGTTCCTGGGGCAGGACTGGCGGAAAAACACAGTGACCTTGACCCTACTTTCATTATCCGTGTCAGACTTTGCAGTTCTGACCTTCACCCTTCTCTTCTACGTCTGTGGGCTCCTGGTGAA
>NW_004797606.1:591645-599086 GCF_000002075.1 Aplysia californica
ATAATAATAATAATAATAATAATAATAATAATCATAATCATAATCATAATCATAATATTAATAGTAATTTAAAAAATGAACCAAGACTTTGCACGACCAATCAAAAACATCCTTGCATCGACTGTTCTGGAAAGTATTGATCAAAGGGAAACATTATGTAGTTTCCAAGGTCACTACAGCTTTGGAATTCACCAAAGTTTGGACACTATTTTCTCGTTACTTTTACCTCTGACACCAAGCGATTCCCATCTCATTCAATCACCAAATATCTGGAATTCTTTTCGAGATTGAGAGGTGTTTAGTTTACATCAAAAGCAAGGCAAATGAAAAAGGTTTAAGATAATACCAATAACTCTTGCATGTTAGGCTGTTGAGATTCCGCAGCCAGAAGTAACATTGCAACTCTCTAATAACTCATGACTTGGAATGCACATTTTTTAGAAATTTAAACTTTGACAGGCAGTTGCGTAATGATAACACACTAATTTATCAATCAATTAATTAATACAAGACCTCTTTCCCGCCTACAGCCAGGTATTCATTCCTACCTCGATGAAGTGAGGAAGAATCATACAACATTCCTCTAACAAGGACATAATTTCGGCCCCATGGCGGCAGGGTTCAAACCCATGACCCTTCAGTCACAAAGCACAACCAGCACCTCTGTTCTTGCCAACTACTCCAAACCAATCTTGGATTCTGTGTTCCAAATACATCTAGGATATAGAGAGATCTAACTCAAGAGCCTTTCCCTATAAGAAAATACAAGCACCAAATACGCGCCAAATTTTGAAAACAACAATACAACGCAGTAAACTTAATATTGAGGGTCAAAACGAGCTCATCGTGTTGGGGACGTGACTACAAAAAATGTATTTAGAAAAAGTCAGTACAGTGAAGTTTGGCTTGATATATCCATCGACACTGCGAAGTACACATCCAAACAGAGCCGGATATCGAGATTATAGATCTGGAAATAGTAGAGATAGCTGTGGGACACACACGACGAAGCACGGACCGAAACGGAAGTAGTCCCCATTAAAATATGAAATGGCTAAAGGTAGAGTGGAGACATCAAAGAGCTTCGATTTAGAGGAAAAACCATCAAACCTGAAAAATAAAAAGCCAGTTTCCAAACTGAAAATATGCCCACGTAACCCTTTGTGATAATTCGTAACTGAATCATATATTCGTAGATTTTATGGGCACCTGTGTAAAAATTGTATACTGACCTCACAAACGGGCTTAGCTCCATTATAATACGACACTAAGTTCTCAGCTGATTCGTGTTACTTGCATTACCTAATGTTGAACTTCTAACGCGCTTTTGGAACAAGACGTTAGCTGAATTTCGTAATCACTACTTTTGGACCAGATTTTTTAAAAATGAGACGTGGTCGACCATCTGAAATAATGTCACAAAGCAGCTTTCACTTTGATTTCTTTTTCTTAAAAAATGACTGGGGCCATAGTAAGTTCATTTCCCGCTTTAGAGGAAAACAGTTTAAGACGCATGAAGAATGACTTACGCATGCCTTGTAAGTCCTTTGCAGCTAACGTTTTCTCAGCCATGGACACTCTCAGAAACCTTAGAATTACCTGTCCCCGTCTTTTCGAGCAAGAAAAATTATGAAATTATGAAAACTGAGCAGGTAAATGTGAAATTGTACTATTCTGTTAATTTTAACAATGAATGATAAAGGACAATTATCAGAAATTATGCAAAAAATGATCAAATTGTGCTATATTATGCGGGGTGCATAAAACCACGGGGACAGAATCACAAAGCTTTATCTGGCGTTTTTGGCCGATTTTAGTTATTAAAACCCTGAGGTCAGTCAGAAAATAAATTAATGTTCTATCTGCTCTATCAAAATCGTAAGATTATTCGGAGGGATTAACAAAACTGCATTAAAAATATCTTGACATGTAATGAAACTCAACATTCTAACGTCAAATTCTCAAGATATAGAGCTGAGCACAGGCAGAGCTTTGTAATTCTATGATAGCCTCTTGTTGAGCAGTGAGGGCAGTGTAATGCAACAAGGAAGAAAAAACATGTAGACAATCCATTGCTTTGGAACTATTGGAATCGGGCTATTGACCCATGATTGTGAGGAGAACAGACAGACCGTTACCTCACAACATCGGACGCGAAACATTAACGCTAACACAAAAGTGCTGGGGGTTTTTTTTATCTGCAGAGTATTGGCAAGCCTGTCCAAAATCGATCCGCCAAGTTTTCATGACCAATCGCATGACGCCAAAACTGTGGTCGTTTTTTTTTTTCTTTTTCAAAATTGTGTGACGCATGTAACCTCATTGGCGCTGTTCAGACCTTCTTATTATGTAACACAATGCCCAAGCGACAAAAAAAGTCTGCCTTTAGGAGCGTGCCAAAAATAACGTAATACCTTCCTCTCGCTTTCCAGGTGTCTGGGGATTTAGAGAAGTAAAGGCAGATTTCCAATAAATGCATGAGAATGGAAACACCGAGCATAAACCGTATGTTGAGAAATAATAAGAATATCTGGTGTAATACATTCAGATTGTCTGGCTTCAGATTTGCTTGTGAATATCATTTCTTAACCTTTGGGCTACATGTTTTCCCCCCGGAAGATTTATCCTAGAGATAGAACAGAAAGTTCAGAGGTCTACAGATGTGCATATCTAGCTGCTGGCAAATGGTGCTCTCGTGTGATGGGAGCAAAGCTTGAACTTGTGCCAGATATAATGCAAGATTAAAAAACATAATAGTAATAATTTGTATGTAAAAGCCAATAGTTTGGCCCTCTATTTTGGACTTCTATGAGCTACTTCGTACCCCCAAGGTATCCACTCTCTGTGGGGCCTTTCTTTGGTCTCTATGAAGTTACGAAAGAAGTTTTAATTATTTCACTAGGGGGATTAGAGTTGAAGTTTCCATTTGGATCAAAATTGTGGATTTTGAGCTGCAGGTGTTTTTCGTTTCTTCGGCCTCTCTTACAAGAACTCCATCGCATACGAACCTCGTAAAGCCTCATTTGTGTCATGTCTGGCATGTTAGTCACCACCATATTAATATCGTCATAAAGTCTCTTTTTTAACTTCATCATCCGTTTTCTCAAGATGCTGAGTTTCGATATTATACTTTCAACAAATAACTCTGCCACTTTTCATCACATCTTCATGAAACTTTTACAGAATATAAAGAAAATGTAGCACCTTTTGTTGAATTTTCAGTATATGGAATAGGTTTCGGTTGGTGGTGTCTGGTGAGTGGACTTCCACTGATACTTTGCAACCTTCAACCTCAAGAAAAAGCATCGTTAAAAATATCAAATTCGTTTGGGAAAAAAATTAACAAATATGTTGTAGACCCATTGTTTGCAAGCACGCTTTCAAGATTACAAACGTAATGTCTACATTGAAAATAAGTGAAGTATTAACTTTATAAGACATGTCAACACAATCCAATATGACCACCGTCTCTGGGGGTATGAAACTTATAAAACAAATGATTGCGAACTGGAAGACCCCTCAAAACGCTTGCTTATATGTGTGAATGTTGGTAAAATTTAAAACACAAGAAAGCGAGATTGCCCTCTTCCATTCCCACCCTCTTAATAGCGTGGCGAAATTTATTTTTCCTCGTCTGTCTTATATAACATAATATACTATTATTCAGTATTATCATTCTATCTGCAGAAAAGCTATATAATAAGATCATTGTTGTTGTCAGTGCTAGGTCCGGTAATAATTATTATCATGTCAACTGGAGTTGCGAACTCGGGAATATTTAGACCTGTGAGTACAAGTTCAATTTTTCACAACTCTGATTGGTGAAAGAGATACCTTGAGTCTTCAAGAGCCACCCAACTTTAATTCTTGTAAGTCGTAAGCCTATTCCTTGTTTTGCCCAAACAAAAATTCTTTTTAAAATCTCTAAAAAGTTGTCTCTTTATTCCATACTTACTCACGTTCTCTCGTCCTATACCGTCAGCAGGCACAATAAGGCAGAGAGCAGTCGATGACACGCCTGCCTAGCCCTGACCACCACCTCCAATATTGGCTCATTTAGACTCTGGGTGATTGCGTCATTTCTGGTTGTGCATCTGTGACTTCCAGTAACTGTACATCTTTTTCTGTTTGTTTCAGTCGGTCTCCAATATCATTTCTGATAGGACAATCGTGTCTTCAACATGTTTAAAACGTAACCTCAATACATAAATATTTATTCCTTATATAGTGGGTAAAACGTATTGAGTGGAACTCTCGATTTTCCCTTTGCTCCTTATTCAGCAGATGCGAAACCTATTCATAGTAGCAGATCAAAACCTTTTCTAAGCCAGTGGTAGAACATAAAATATCCTCAGTTGAAAATGTGAAACCTACTCTTTGTCAGCAGATGTGGAACTTATTTCGCTGAAAACATTCTTTTTTTCAAAGATCTTTAGTGAGAATTCTATGAACTGTCATCTTTGACAAAACAACATCTTCTGTTATATCTCTTACCGCTTTTTACCTGTCATTTTCGACAGAAGCTGGTACCTGCGAAATGTTTGCTCAGAAATAAAACTGGATAGTCCAGAGCGCTCTGAATATTTTAGACTCGCACGCCCGCCATTCATCTGTCTCATCCTTTTTCTGACTGAGTGGAGGCTAGGTACTCAGTGGCCTTAGAAGGTAGGTGAGTGAGTAATTTCTCTTAAACAACCATTAATATGATGACGACCCGAACATCATGCTTTTAAAGAACAGAGCTTTCATAATTCACGATCAAAATGGCGTAAGGAAACCTCCAAAAATAACCGTAAACAAAGCGTCAAAATGCGGATTGTCACATGGCGTATTGATGTAGAAATGAGTGTACATATTATGCTCATGCAGTAATAATTTGACACAAAACGTCACAGTATTTGATTGAAAAGTGATTGAGTTATAGGAGAAGGAAAGTCTTCGTTCAGGACAGACCTTGTAAGAGAGAGAGAGAGAGAGAGAGAGAGAGAGAGAGAGAGACAGAGAGAGAGAGAGAGAGAGAGAGAGAGAGAGGGGGGGTGGAAAGAGGACGAAAGAGAGTGAAGGAGAATAAGGGGTAGGTAGAGAGAGATCGAGTGAGCAAGGGATAGAAGAGAGAGAGAGAGAGAGAGAGAGAGAGAGAGAGAGAGAGAGAGTGAAACAGACGTAAGAAGTGAAGAGATAGAGAGAGAGAAGACTGTGTTGCTAAATAAACAGTTAAGTGTTTCGAACTTTGGGCAGAGGATTTCTTTAAAAGGTTGAAAAATAGTCAAGAATGGTGCATTACAAAAAAGAAGTTTCAACCACATAACATCAATGGACTCAGTGCTCTCTCATCATCCAGTGTCAGATCTGCGGCAAATATCGGCGATCATGGTTCTCTATTCATTCCTTTGCTGAGATACGCGTAAAAATAAACTACGTTCCTCTGATCTTTCCCGGTTACCCATTTGTTTAGGTTCCCTAAGTAGGTTGCCTTGGGCCAATCCCCTGCCTTGTTGGGCTTAAATTGCTCCAAAGGGTTCTTAATAGTGATTTTTCAGGTGGAAAAAGGGGGGGGGGTTGCAATAATTAAATGTGCAAAAGTGTATACTTTTTACGCCCCTTTCGACACTGTATGGTTATTGAAAAGGCAATACCTCCAAAGAAGTCCAATGTGATACCAACTGAACTGTCCGCACTCTCGTGTGCTGGTTTTCAAAATTAGGGGAAAACATGTTCAAAACTTATGAAATAAAATCTAAACATACGTTTACAGGGAGCCTGAATCAATTTGTTGTAATTTAATTTCAATGTTAAGGTCTTGGAATTTACACTGTTTGAACTTAATGCCCGAGAAAAAGGTTTATTCGCGCCCTTGAACTGAAAAAAAATGTAGGAAACCTTTACTGGAAAGAATATCAACTATCAGAAGAAAAAAAATGGCGAGTCATTTAGTTCAGCTGTGGCAAGGATTATTTGATTGTGTGGAGTCGATTAACCTTATCTCGACAACGATCATGCGTCAATTCCCTTCTGAGCCAAGGGTGCGTCCACAGAATAAGGAGAAAACCCGAAGTAGGGTGTTGTTGACTAATGGCACTAGTCATATTACTGCGACTTGAGGAAAAAATGTAGTTGCCTAGTTTCTAAATGACTATGCCCAAAGACGTTTTTTTTTTTAAAATAAGGAAATGAAAATGTGTGGATTTTTGGGGGTTTATTTAAAGCCTCCTTGAAGTTTATGTTGAGCCAATACGGAAACGGCCATAGACAGGCCTGGACATTATAGAGTAAAACATTCGCTTGAAAACGGTGAAAGAGGAGCAACTATGAAGGTAAACTAACCACTTATAGTTTTAGATGGCATATAATTTACAACCAGAGGAAATGCAAACAAAAAATATGGCGACTGTGGTATATAATGACTAAGCGTTTATTAAACGTTCAGTTAGGACTGAATGGACGGCGTTTGTCCTCTTTGTGATAAGAAAATAATATCACGGCGGAAAACATTACTTGGAAAAACATACTTCATGTCCGTGATTTCCACAAGGCCACTACCCACTTTAGGCTCTTCTCTATCGCATGCAGAAGACCTAATCTCGATTTCCATGTTGGTATAACTTCTATCACGTATCTTGATATTTCATCGGGGACATTGTATCTCTCTTGGCCTTGATAGGTAGGGCCGAAGCCTGCTTCCTAAATGATCTAAATTGTGTCGACTTGGGCGTTAAAATACTTACGATAAAAATATACATCTGAGCTTCGCAAACATACAGTTTTGGCCTTTCCTTTTTTGCGACTCCAACTCAGTAACAGTTTTGTTGTACCATCTTTTTCGGCCGATCAAATCCACGAAGTCTAGTCGTTTCAACATGCAGGTCACTTCTACAACCATAATTATTGAAGCACGGATCTCAGTTGTTACAATGATATATTTATAGATTCAGCATAATAATACCATTTCATACATCGCATATATTTTCCAAGCTGCAGTCTGTCTCTTCTCCAAACCTGTGGTTGGTTAGCTCTACAATTGATTTCTATGCCTCAGCATGACGTAGCAACGATTTGTTGGTTTCTCGAGTACTCTTAGAATTGATTTAGAAACCTAATACAAACTAGGTATTGCCATGAATTAGCCATGTTCTTTTATTACCTCCTACAGCCTTTATTCACGGTGTCATGTTTGATTGGCTATCTCGATTCGGGGTTTCGTTCGAGATTGAAATATTCCTTGCAATTACTTCGGGATTGGGTGGCTACGTGCATCACATTTGGGAAAGCCATCATTACCCCACACTTCAAATTGAAACTTTATATAGGGAACTGGTGGATATAGTATTTTGTAGGACACAAGACAGAGAGAGAAAAGAATAAAAATATTGGAAAAGCAAAAGAAGGGAGCAAGAGGTTGGGAGAAAGAGATAGAGGGAAATGAAGAGAGAGAGAGAGAGAG
>NW_004797606.1:600002-601553 GCF_000002075.1 Aplysia californica
CACACACACACACACACACACACACACACAGACACACACGTGCGCGCGCGCGTGACCTACACACATACACTCATACATACACGCACAAAGAGATATACATGTAGAGAAAGAGAGTAAGAGAGACAGAGAAAAAAAAGAAACAGAGGCAATAAATTAACATCAGTTATCGCGACAAGCAAATCCGAACGACTTTCAAGAAATGTAATTCGAATATGTGTCACAGCGTGGTGGAATCAGGCACTCGTCAATTTTTGGGCATGTGGCGTTATTGGTATCGTCGGAAAGCTGACAATTTGCCTTGCTTTCTGTGTAAAAAAAAAAAGTACTCATCAATCTTGAATAGAAGTCGAGATATTTGAGATAAAAGGAGGTGGGGGTAGCATGTTTTCAGAGGTGAAATAAGTGAGAAAATGGACGCAAAGTTTCAGAGCTTCAGAGTCCTTGAACACTGAAAATGTATTTTGTGTCATTAATCTATGTCTTTCAGTAAATTTCACATAGAAATGTGCTTTTATGTGGACATAAAAGTGTTGAGCCAAAAATCAAAATTTTGGTGAAAACTTACCAAACTGTAGGAAAAATGCCTTTTTCTTCGATTGCATTATTTTGACGAGCGCCTGATTTCATCACGACGTTTCACATATTATTATGATATAAACGAGGTAACTGGGTCAAGGCAGAGCATAACAATCAGAACAAAGTAAAAACCACTAGAAAATAGCATGATTTTAAAAAAAGTCTCTAACAGCAATGGACAATTTAGCTGCTGTGATTTCCACGTACATATGGAAATAAGAAAGCTGATTAGCTGAAGCAGTCAAAGACTCAGAGGGGAAGAAATGATTGTGTTGTGACGCAGTGGAATCAGACGCTTGTAACGTTTTGGGCATGTGAGTGTAGGTATGTTGATATGTGAAGCGTACTGAGGAAATGAGTTGCTTCTCTGACTCAAGCCCTATGGAAATAGATTCATCTAGCTTATAGGTGAAGTTTTTTTTACTATTTATAAGTATGAAATAATAAAAGACATACTTAAAGAATATAGCATTATAGAAAATCAGCATATTTGATCCTAGTGTCGATTTTTGGCCAATATCTCCATTTGTGGATTGCGAGAAGTAACTCATTTTGTCAGCACGCCTCACATATCATCTTAAGCTTTGTCATATTTGTCTTGCTTTCGGTGGGGAAAAATCTATCCATCCCGAATAGAAGTCGAAATAGTTGCGATTGAACAAGATGATTAAAATTGGAGAGAAAATATCCACCAACGTTTGGTGACTTCCAAAGCTGAGACACGTTGGAAACTGCAATTAATCTATTTTTACATTTTATGGTGCCTTTAACCGTGGATGTTTTTCAGTATAACCAACGCATTTCTAAGATCCTTGCTCCAAGGGTTGTTAGGGGAAACAGTTTGAGGAGCTAGGGGTTTTGGGTATATGTCATGGGAAACGGTCAGTATTATAGTTAGGGGTTAGCAATAAGGTAGAAGAGGGATGATGATGATGATGATGATGATGATGATGATGATGATGATGATGATGATGA
>NW_004797606.1:602056-603826 GCF_000002075.1 Aplysia californica
TATATATATATACTCGACGATGAGTGTCGCAAACCGTTTAAGTCATGAAACATTACTTTTGAGACAAACACACAGAGCGCGCTCATATGACCTTATGCAGTTGCGAGCGCCGTAAAACCCCGTACTAAACAAACAACAAACACACTTTAAAAAACCGTATAATTAATGTTATTTGTTCTAAAGTATTTTTGACATTTTCGATTCTGGCAATAATACAATGTTACCTTTGAATATTCACGTGATTTTAAAGGCCGCATTTAGTTTAGATTTTCTAATTTCAGCCTTTCCCATTTTGCCGTCCCAGAACTGATAGCAAAATACACGGTTAAGGAAGTACACGCTTTTGTCAATAACCAATGTAGAAATGAAAGCAGCAATTTTGTATTTTGGGAGATGATGGGCCTACGTTATGGTAGATAAGTGTCTTGTCAGTCTCCACGGTTGATTGGAGTCCAGCCCCTTCGTCTTTTTTCTTTTCCTCTTGTATTGCATTTTTGTTGTTGAGAACATTGTACTTCTTCCTCGTCTAAGTTGCCCTTGTCAGGTGCTTAGTAAATGTCACACGTATCTTTTCTTGGGTGAAAATAAATATCTTTTTAAAATCTCAAAATTCCAAATTCCAACCAAACTGAAAATATTTCGTGTTTCCAGCGCGCCCATATGACCTTATGCAGTTGCGAGCGCCGAAAGACCTTCACCAAAACAATCTGTTCTGATCTGCTCATTTAGACAGTTCAGGATGTACCACTGTTTTTAATCAGTTGTGTTGATAGACAGCCCCGAGAGCCTACATCACCAAGCATTCAGGTTATAAAGGAAGAGGAAGGCCACGCAAAAGATGGATCAAGGGTGTCAAGGAAACACTAAGAAAACATGAAATCACCACTGAAAGAGCTGTGGAGCTGGCTTACCATAGAAAACTGCATTTCCCCTCGACGCTTAACGGCAACAGAGAATGAAAAAGTAAAAAGTAAGTAAGTTGATAGACATAGTTTTGCACTCAGATTGATTTTCCCCTCGCTGCCCTGTTGGTGGTATTCACGGGGAAGCCTTTCATCTGTAAACGGTTGCTCCTGTTGTTTTTTCTATAATTCGTGCGTGTGTCACGGACAGTTTTACAGCTAACTTGATTCACACCATATTCCAATCCGAGTGTATTTTCCCTATTACTTTATCTGCCATCTCTTGGCATCTCAGATAACTTGCCTTGCACAAACATCTTTAGGGGGATCTCGTGATCTGGAGGTTAAGGTGTTCCCCTCTTATTCAATAGGTCGCGGGTTCGAATCCGGATAAAGTATAGAGACGGAAATATTTTTCTTTCACCTCCTTTCATGCTCTCAAATAATGTTCTGTCGTCTCCTTTTCATTTTCACTTTCTGCCCTCACCTCATCCTGTCAACTCCTTTGCCACTTCCTCTTGGGCTCCTAACTCTTTCTGCAGCCTCTCTACCACTACTCCTTGGCTCCTTCTTACTGCTGTCTTTCAGTCACACCCTTGATCTTAAGGAAGGAAAGATCTACACCTAGCCTTCTCGAACAAAGGTGAAAAATCTCGGAGATCTCGTGTGCATGTTGCGCACGTTACAGATATTTTGGTGGTTCAAAATCAATAAGAGTAGGCTTCGGCGACCACATGGTTGAATTCAAAATTTCTTACTAACTGAACATGTTTAATGTGTTCCGTGCGCTCATAATATTACTATGCTGTTGCGAGCGCTGTAAAACACTTATTAAAAAAAGCACACACACACACATACACACACACAC
>NW_004797606.1:604312-606125 GCF_000002075.1 Aplysia californica
AATAATAATAATAATAATAATAATAATAATAATAATAATAATAATGATAATACGACAGACGAACCTGCCATATGGCTCCTGTATAAACGTACAACATTATTGCCACTTTCTACTCCCCTCTTGTGTTTTATCTATTCTATAAGATGACAACACATCACGTGTTGTATTAGTGTGTCTCAAAATGTTTCAGTTCATATAAAGAGTTCATAGTATTATTAGCACATGACAACACATCACGTGTTGTTTGTATTAATGTGTCTCAAACTGTTTCAGTTCATAGTATTATTAGCATATTATTCTTATAGAGAGCGCCGTAAAATATACTCAATGAAAAACAAAGTTGCGATTTTCCGATGATGGTACATTGATCGTCGCGAAAACCTTTTTCAATCAGTGAAAGACGTCCGATTTTCATCCAACTCACCTTACGGACACAGGTCACAAAACAGTGATAATGAGCCAATTATAGACAAAAAATAGATAAAATCAACAACACAATGTGAAAAAGTGATTAATTATCGTTACTATTTATTACATACATGGACAAATTAACAGCAGAAGCAAAACTAGATGACAATTCTATTAGCGAACTTCCATTTCCCGACGATCAGAGCATACTGAACGACAACTAAAAGACCTCCCAAGAACAAGTAAACGTACAGACCTAAAGCTACACAGATCACAAGATGAAGTTCAACGCAAGCCGAGCAGAGCAGATTAAAAGAGGCAAAATATCACACCCACCAAACATAAGAGTGGACAGCATCAAAATCAGGCACACAAAAAGAGTTCAGATAACTGGGAACTGTGTTCACCCTAGAAGGAAAGAAGGACAGAGAAATGTATGTAGTGACCAAAATAAAAGGACCAGGGCTGTTATCTATCAACTTGTACCATTGCCAAATTTTCTTTCAGCACCCAACATCACAACAGGAACAAAGTGCCAAGTCATCGACAGCAACTTCATACCAGCACCACAACAGTAGCTGATCTACCAAGCCCAAACATGGACAATACAAAATTGTCACAAAAGCAAAATGGACGCTTGTGAAAAAGATGCCAATGAATGAATGAAAAACTGAAAATTACAAGGAGGGACAGGGTGAAAAAAAACCGAGATACCTGTAGTCAGAGAAAGATTTGGCTCGGCTCCCTCCTTGCAACACTCGAATAAACAACGAATGAAATTGTTTTGAATATTTATTACTAAGACAAACACAACTGTAGAGCAGTGCCGTAAGCTGACAAAACGCTTTTTTTCATTTTTGTGCTAAAATTGTTTATTACTAAATCGATTGTCTGATATGTCTGGAAAAATCAAAGTCAAACTGTGACTAGTTTTTAAATAAATTAACATACAAAATTCGGAAGAACGACATTTTAAAGTGGTTACACTGACAAAATGCCTTTTTTTTTTAAAGAGTCCGCTGTCAGAACGCCTTTTTTTTCATCATGGCTTTGAAAAAAAGGCGTTCTGTCAGCAAATTCTGACAAAAAGGCGTTCTTGTTCAAATGCGTCTTTCAAGGAAAACACCGACAGAACGCCTTTTTATTGTCTAGTACCAACACAGTGATTCTCGTCTTGAGTATGATCTCCCCATGGCCCGTCCCCCTCGCCCAAACACACACAAACAAACACACACTGAAACACACATACACGCACAAACACACACACGCACAAACATACAAATACACACACTGACAAACAAACACACACACACACTCACACACACGATCTCTCTCTCACACACACCCACCCACCCACACACACACACACACACACACACACACACACACACACACACACACACAC
>NW_004797606.1:606558-611807 GCF_000002075.1 Aplysia californica
ACACACACACACACACACACATACACACATACACACACACACACACACACACACACACACACACACACTCACACACACGACATTTTCTCCGATGGATGTATTCCTTATCCTAAGTGATGCAAACGCTACCAACGTTTAAATTGTACTCACAGAAATGTTCAAAATTGTAACATGCGCATTTCTTAATACGCAAATCTTGACACATGTGTAAGGTTTTCTTGTGCAATTATATTTAATAATTAATTTTCAGGACAATGGTTACAAAATAGTGGTACGTATTTATCATTATTATCATGGATTTAGAAGACAAAAAGCAGTTACCGTAAATGAGAACCCCAAACTGCATTGTTCAAAGAAAATCAGTGTCACCAGTTTTAACTGTGCAAGAGACATTGGACATCAGTACAATATTATTTTTGTTACAGTCTTAGATCTAGTGCCCGAATGCTGTTTCAATGAAAACATTCCACTAAAACATCCACAAAGATCTTGGTTGGTAATCGTGTTACCAATATTGGTACTGCTGGGATGTTTAATACACTAAGCTACATCTTTTATACAACTAATCTCTTTCTGGTCGACACTTTTTCGTCCCAATGACTCTTTACCTATTTAACACTATAATAAATGAAAGTTATCGCCCCTTTTCCTGGGAGTATTCACTTTGAGCGGTGAAGCGTCTGACATTTTTACGACTCTCCTGTGAGCACTATTTTATCTGTTCGCCCTTCGGGAAATTCTTTTATCACTGATTGCAGTACTTTATGAGCTGTGCTCTGTTGCTCGGGTGCTTTCCTCCCAGTCTGTCATGTACTTAATACCCTGAGCATTGACGTAGATTTATCAGTTAATAAACTTGATTAAAATTAAAATTATGCGTGTGTATCGGTGTGCTTATGTGAGTTTGTTTTATTTGTACTCACCCACACATACACCTTCTCTGTGTGTCTCTATCTCTTTCAAACACAAAGAAACGCAACACACACACATACACACACACACACACACACACACACACAAACACACAGACAAACACACAAAAGCCTGTATTGAAAGTTTGTGTGTATTCAGGCATGCGTTTGTGTGTTTTGTTTGTTTGTTGTTTGTGTGTGTGTGTGTTCGCGCGCGCGCGCGTGTGTGTGTGTGTGTGTGTGTGTGTGTTAATATAAGTGTGGGAGAGAGGAGAGGGAAGGTGAAACAGAGAGATGGAACGAGGGGGCGAGGGTTTGGTGGAAGAGAGAAGAGCACAGTTGACGAAAAGACAAGTTTAAGGAAATGGCGGAATTCGAAGAAAAATTTTTATAGTGGGCGGGGTTTCTTTTAAATTTCATTATTCTTTTGTCTGTGTGTTTGTGCAAACAAAAACACATCGACATAATAATGGTCATTAAGTCTAGTGATAAAAATTAAACAGATATGAAAGAAAAAAACCTCACAGAAAATGAGAAGTAAGACCTACCAATGGCACTGTCCAGCCTTACGCGTTTTTCTTACACAGGACCGTCTGAACAACTTACTGCCCTGCTATGTCCTGTAAATGTGTTTTCAGGGTCACAAGAGCCCTTTTTAACCGAATAAATGCCAGGCATCTTGGTGAAATAAGGCGCTTGTCAAAATAATGACAAAGAAGAAACTGGCATTTTACCGCCTATTGGTATTTCTTTTCCAATTTTTAGTTTTTGGCCCAACAGCTTTTTAGTTTGAAAAGACATTTCTGTTTAGAAATTACTGAAAAACGTTGATATAAGGCACAAAAAAATGTGAATTTTCAGTTTCCAAGGAATCTCAAGCCGTGGAACTTGAAATGACCAAACTCTGGCGGTCATTTTCTCGCCGATTTTACCTTTTAAACCAGGCGACCTTATTCTTTCAAATGCAAATATCTCAACATCTATTTAAGCTAGACTGGTAATCTTTTTCATAATATGCAAGACAAATAAATAATTTTTCACATGTTACCAATAACCCCCCCCCCAAAAAAAAAAAAAAAAAACAAAAAAAAACAAACACCCAACCCCTCCCCCCCAAAAAAAAACATGATGAGCGCCCGATTCCATCGTGTCTTGACACAAATCGTTTTGACGGACATTATGGAACAAGCTATACCTTTGCTCACGACTTGCAGCAACAATAAAAAAAAAAAAAAAAATGTTTTTAAATCGTCGCTATCACCCGCCCCATCTCCTTGCAGTTTTGTAATGTAAAACAGCTCGAAGGTTTTGTAGCATGTGTCTATTCTGAACACTGCCAATATTGTCTTGGCTGAACATAACAACGCTCTACTAGACACAATGTACGTCTTATTCAGAAGAAAAGTTCAGTGAACCACTTACAATCGTCTATTAAGGGGTGGGGGGGCTGGTTTTAAATTGACGATTTTTGATCAATTTATGGGCTCTGGACTTTTTACCTGTTATAATACTCGAATCACTTGTAGATTTAAAAGGTGCGTATTCTTTGTGTTTACAATCTTCATCTTTCAGATTTTCTGTCCTAGAACTTTCATGTTGCCTATAATGTAACAGAATGTCGTTTTTCTCCAAACTTCAATTTTTGATGATTTTTCTCGTCCACTTTTACATTTTCTTTTTTATTTCAGTGACATTTTCAAAGCTTGTTATTCATGCCATAACCTAACTTCTTTATACAGATGGAAAATAAAATCGATGCATTCATGAGTGAGTTACATGGATGAATATGTAATCGAATTCAGAGGCATGAGGGGGTAGGTCAGCTATCCATCTCTAACTTATTTTCTATTCAAGATATCCAATATCACAGCTGTATGGAATTTTGTATTGAGTATATCTATCAATGTATCAATTTTGAACAAAGTTGGTTGCTAAAATTAAAAATCCTTTTCATTTTTATGAAAGCTGTTTATTTTCAATATGGCGGCCGTTATCATGGCAGCCGTTGACGTAAGCAAAAAAATTTAAGTTACATTTTACATGTTTTTCTTTTATACCTCATTGCTATTAGGCCTTATTTAAAACGGCCATAGTTCCAGAGATAGGTTTATAAACCAGCCCCCTTAAGTGACAGATCAAACTACCAATCTACTGTGTGTCAGTTCAGGAATTACACAATTATCACGTTTTACCCCCCAGTTTGAATTATAATAAAGATTTTCAGGGGGGATGTTATTTCGTCCATATCAAATAAATGAAGATAGATATTATATCTCCATACAAGAACTGAACACGTGTTTTTTGGTTACAACCAAAAGGAGCGTACTAATAATATCTCCACATTCATCTGTTCTCTACATCAATAGCTAACCTTTAAACTGGGCTGACATTTTAAAATACGATTATATAATATAAATATTTTCCCCACAATTTACGTCAATGAGTTGGCGGGCTTCTACCTTGCTTGTCAGGTCCAGACCGAACTGAGATGGATACAGTGTGGTGGAATCAGGCTCTCGACAAAATTTGGGCATGTAGAGCCAAATAACAAAAATTTGATAAAAATTCACGAACCTGCGGAAAAATGCAAGTTTCTTCACTTTGATTATTTTGATGAGAGCCTGATTCCACCACGCTGCCTCACATATCTTAGCAGAAAGACCGAGATGCTGCATAAAATTTATTGTAATTCTCCCAACTCGCTCTCCGAACTCGGGTCTCCAGCCTGCGACAGCAAAACGCCTAATCGCTTTACCACAGGCGTCGTTGGGCCGACATAATCGATGGCGATCAGAAAATGAATATTCATGTTTATGATGGTTCAAAACCTATAATTAGATCCATCACTTTTCTGATGATGGAAACCACTGAAGCCCAAAAAAACATTGAAACCACGCACTTGCAAGATAAACAAACTAGGGTCGAAAAGAGAATCTCGGATCCCACGCTAGGCAAAGCTTGAACATCCGGGAACGACCAAAGTCATAACAAAATGCATCACAACAGCACGCACAGGGTAAACATTCCTTTAAGAAGTCATGATTAAGGAATCTTTCACTAACACTTTTGCTGCTTTTATAGTTTGTTTTTGGCTATTGAATAGCCTCGTATTCGATCAAATAAAGCTGATGGCAAAACGAAACTCGTGACTCTCACGGCTCTCGTTCAAGGAGTTTCAGTTGTGGTGTAGTGGTTTGGCACTTCGCTATCACACACAGAACATCAGAGTTTGATTCCATGTGGAAGTTTTCAATCGCATATATCTCGGCCTTTTTGCTAAAGCACACAAAACATCAAACTTTAATTTCACTTTGAGAAGAATTTCCATCTCCGTCCTTCTGATTGGATGTTGTATAATTTTAGCCAAAATTGGTCCTGACAGATAGAGTCGACGCCTGCCTCCTAAATGATCAAGAATTGTCGACGGGGAAGTAACAAACTAGCGTTTGAAAATTAATAGGGACATTCCTAGTCGGTTTACTCATAGCACTAGGAGTAGGAAAACTTAAGGTGTACAGTAGGAACAAAAATAATCTAAGTAACCTTCGCAAAAGTTGAGGAAAAATAAATGAAGAATGTGTAGGACAGCTGCTCACCTTCTGGTTGGAGGTTCTTTCGATGTTTCTTGATAATGAAGATAGAGCCCTCCCCACCACCACCCCCCTTCTAGATGGATGTTATTTCTGTTCTTCTGCGATCTAGAGCGACTAAACTCCTCAATGGCCACTGCTTTACGGCTCGATCGACTCCGTCCTTTTTTAAACTCACTAGTGAGTGCCAGGGTCTCTTAATTCCCGTGAATCTGTTCAGGTCGGTACGGTGTCAGATTTTTGCCAGTACAGCATTGCTGGTGTCAACTTATCCTTTTACACCACAGAATGTTTGGCTTAGATAACCGTCAGCTGATAAATCCTATTCATGACGTGGTTACGAAATAGATCTGCCAGGTGGAAGTTCAAATCATGAGTTTGTGTAAGGTTGTCTGTTCTTTCATTCTTTTTTTTTTCTTGATCTCTCCTGCCTGGAATGATTTCTCACACCCTGATGTTCAAATTGGATTGGAAACACAATACATTTTTTTTAAAATCACCACAAAAACAAATTAAACCCCAAAAAACAAACAAACAATCAAACAAGCAAGCAAAATCGAAATGCCCTGACTTATCCGTCAGAATAGGAAACTGTCGTAGTCGAAATGCATAATAAATTATTATTCGCCTCTCAAAGACCTGGTTTCAAAACCTGACAGTGACAAAAACACATTTTTTTCATTAAATCTTTCTCGTTTTTTCCTGTTCTCTATTTCTGTTCTGTCATCTTCTCTCTTCTCCATTTTCT
>NW_004797606.1:611907-614184 GCF_000002075.1 Aplysia californica
TGCCCCCCCCCCCACCCCTGCCCCTCAACATACACACCCTAGGTCTTTGAAGGTTCCTCTCTTCCTTACCCCCAGACTCTTTCTTCAGCTGTATTTAAACCACTTAGGGTAGGAAATATTGAACGGCTAGCCTTTTTAGGTAAGAGTAAACAATCTGGGAGATGCAAGCTGATCACGTTTAAGTTCCTATGCTAGCCCCAAAATCGATAGGAGTAGATTTAGGGCGTCAACTGTACGGTATGCAAAATTAATTCCTATCAAGATACTCAAGTCCGTATAAAACATAAAGCTAATGACCTTAGATATTGGAATGTGGCTACTTTACAAAGTAGGGAAAATGGCGCAGACATAAAAACAAACTGCACTGCTGGTTGAAGAACAGGCAGTTGACTACCTTGAGATATAGCATAGCAAGGCAATGAAGCAAAAAGATTCATCGTAATTAACTGAAAAAAAATAAATTTAATAATCGTTGTTATTTTACAGAATAAACGAAACATCCTTATTGGCTGCAATAAATAAGAAGATAAAGAAAAGCCCATCAACACCTACTGAGACCAGAATGTAGAAAGTCTGTATTATAACCCTTAGCAGCACTTCACTTATAAAAAAAAGACGGGTGCAAGGGGAAAATCTCGGGAGGTCAATTTTTGTTTTTTTTAAGGAAAATGAAAATCAAAGTTTTTCTATAGCATTGCTTATTTTTTCAAACTTGATAACGTGTGACTAACCAGGTTTTAACACGGAACACACAGACGGAATATAAGAGGCTAATACACACTTTTATCCCAGACCACAACTCAAAATAGCCAGACAGTGACATCTCCATCCTCACCCGCCCCTTCCTCTTTCTGCACTCATCTCACGCTACATCACTCAGTTATTGAGGTGTTAGTGAGCTGAAGTAAGCATACCTACCAACCTCAGTCTCCCGTGATTCACCATAGAAACCAAAATGGCTACCACGACAAGCTGTCCAAAAAAAAGGAGTCTTGTCTAATATCGCCTGCTGATTGAGGAGGAAGATAGTTAGGCAGAGGCCAACACTGCTGTGGAGAGGATAATGCTTTTGGCAATACAAAAAAAAGGAAACGGAACAATATGTTATACTTGCAGAAAAGAACAGAAAAACGTTCACAATCAGTGGCAAGACCATCAGCGACATTTTGGAGAGAGCAACGGAGCATCAATGGATATGTCCGGAATGTAGGGATGTTGCTTCCTGAAACAATGAACAATGAACAATGTCTCATATCGGGTGCGAACTCAGGAGAAGCTACCTTGGTGTCATTCGTCGACATCGAGTTCAAGTCCAATAGTTACGAACGACGACTGCCTTACCACCATCTACTCAGACACCACTTGAAAAGCACTATTATGTTGTCTCTTATAAAATAAGAGCTCAAAAAAGAGTGACAAACATACAAAAAAAGTAGAGGAAAATGACAATAGAAAGCATGAGGAAAGAAAAAGCAGCAGTTCCCCCAATGTTGTTCCAACCCAGTATGAGCATGACTATGATAAATCAGCCCATCAACAATTCTACTGTGCATAAGATTATGTTAATATCCCCTCCCCCTTTTAGGAGTGGCCTAAACACACTTCAGCCAGTAGCACTGCCCTGGTGGGGTGCGTGTGTGGGGGGGGGGGGGGTGGCAATTTATATCATTATGTGCAATCAGGAGTTCATTTCATACCTTATGAATTAGAAAATTGTCTATGAAATGTTTGATTGGAATGTATTTGCTACTGATGTTTAGAAGAGTTATTTTTGGTATATACTGTGTTGTTGGTAGCGGAGCTGTTAGTGCGCTCGTCTCCGAAGCAGGAAGTCCGGGTTCGAGCCTCGGTTCGGACACCGATATTTTTCGACCCTTACTGCCCATCCAGACGTAATGGGTACCTGACTCCGAGTTGGGGAAGTAAAGGCGGCGTGGAAAGGAACTGGCCACTCTACCACAACATGCCGAAGGTCCAGGAATTTGTCTCTCTACACTCACTAAAAGGCAATCCCCAATGTCCTGATCGGATTCGGGAACAGCTTAAGTTTTACTTTTTAATGTGTTGGTTTTTTTTTACTCATGTACACGTCTCATGTACACGTTTTATACCCTTATTTTCTAATAGTACTTTGCATACTGAACACGAATATGGTCTCCATTTTTTGCAGCAAATCAATAGTGATTAAATCATTGATGTCTGAAAACAAAGCTTTATCAAAGTAGGACCAATGGCGTAGTAATATTTTACTTGTTTTTAACAACATGAGAGGTTTCA
>NW_004797606.1:615391-616779 GCF_000002075.1 Aplysia californica
ACAAACACACCTACACACACACACATATCAACATGCACACAGAAATACGCAAACACACTCATAAACACACAAACAAACTTGATTAAATAAGCTTAAAGTGAGGCTGGAAGAGACTTCCAAAAGAGTTGGAGGGAGCATGTTACACAACACTCAAAACTGTTACATTGCCACATATACCCCTGTTCCCCCCTTTCGGGCCACAGTTATAAGCAGTCAGAAACACTGATTAGGTCAGCGATCTATTACACTGGTCGAGTCTATCTCACAGATGTGAGGGGAGCTAACTCCTAATAATATCTTGACTGCTGCGAGTGCTTGTTGTTGTTTTTTTCGTCGACTTTTTACCGTGCTATATTCAGATTGTGACCTCGATTATGACACCGGCTCCTGGCCTCGAAAAGCTAGACAAAGTCAGCCAAATGTGAAGTAAAAAAATAATAATTGTCATGTTCTACCAAAGAGTTTAGACTCACTGATGAACATGTAGTACATCTCGGCTTGTTTCCTTTGTGTTTGGGCATTCACATCTAAAGTTAAATGTAATGTCAGTTTGAATAAATATGTAATGAGACACTTTCCCGATTATTTGACTGTCGAACAAGCATACAACATGAATTCAGGATTTGCTTTCATTCACAGCTACCGCCTCGAGTAAGATTCGTATGTGTAAACTCCAGGCCCTATCTGATTACCCTGTCAAACAAGTCAGCCTTCGCCCCTGCCCGATAGGAATCCTGCGAGTATGAAATCAGATGAAACAGCAGCTGAAGAAAAGCGACTTCACTCCCAATTCAGACCCTTTGTTTGCAACTCTAAGTAACATTTAGGATGAAATCATAAATTTTAATAATTATGTCCAAACGTTAATAAGAGTTGGTACCCAAAGGGTTCATGGACTACAAAAATACACCCCAAAAACAAGCAAAGAAAAAAAATCAATTTCTCCTAAGCAAAGTAACAATGAACACATTTAATGTTATGTCCATGTTTTGTGAGGCATTTGTGATTGCTCTGTTTTCCTTTTTGTTTGAAACTATCGAGACAAAATATCGTAATAAAATAGTGTTTATTGCAGAGACAAGTTTTTCAATTCATTGGACGTGCAGTGTATGTCCATTCTATCAACATTGATGCTCCTCAATATACGTGCGAAGACATTTTTAGGTTTCTTTCGTAATTTTAGCCAAGTCTGATATTGTAAGGTCAGTTTTGAGTGACCATTTCTCTGGCACAGATGAATTATTAATGTGTCAGTTGATGCTGAATTCATTAAGCTTTAAACTGGTATACTGCAAGAGTGGGCAATGCGAGGCTTGAATACGATGATTCGATGATTACATTTTCAAGTTTCTTTTGGACACCGCTGTATATATTATTATTATTATTAT
>NW_004797606.1:618302-619848 GCF_000002075.1 Aplysia californica
AGAGAGAGAGAGAGAGAGAGAGAGAGAGAAACAGGCAGACAGACAGACAGACAGACAGACAGACAGACAGAGAGGGGAGGGGGAAGACAAGAAGACCGACAGACCAACAGAGAGAAAGATAAAATTAGTTAAACTAAGAACACCAGAATATAATATGTGGGCGAGAATACATGTAGTTAATTACTCTTGATGCCATCACCGAGGTTTATTATAGTTCAATTGTGACAGCATTTCTTACTGTATTACTTTTTATGTTGCTGCTTTTGTTATTGTTGTTGCTGTTGTTATTTTTGTTGTTGTTGTTGTTGTCGTTATTGCTCTGGTTGTTTAAGTGTTTATGTTGCTGTGTGTGTGTGTGTGGTAGCCTATCCGTTCGAAATGTTCGGAGCCCCGAAGAGTGTTGCTGTTGCTTTTGTTGTCATATCATATAATTGTTGTAATTGTAAACGTGTTTATCTTGCTCCTTTTTTGTTGTCATTTATGTTATTGCTGTACCGCAGTTGTCGAAGTATTTTGGTTGCTGTTGTTTCTATTGTCCTTTTTGCCGTGGCGGTTGAAAGGTCTCTCCTGCGATTATCAACACACCATCTAACACAACGTGCTTACATAAAAAGATTCGATGGCAACAACGCTAGAGAGCGACCGAGAAAGACCTGGATTGATGGAGTCAGGGACACACTAACCACTCACGGCATTCCCCTGACCCAAGCTCTCCGGCTGGCGGCAGAGAGACGTCTCTTTCTTCCCACGACACCCAAAAGGGTACAAGCGGCGGATTAAAGTAAAGTAAATTAAAGTTGAAAGGTCAACAGCCACTCTCCTAACACAATATGTCTTTCCTGTGGCCAGGTAGATCTGTCTCTCTTTAAGGGCCTGTTAAATGTATAGGCTGATCGCACAGATTTCAGGGCCGAACATAAGAAATGCGGCTGAAACCGTAGCCGAACACCCGGCAATAGGCGGTCGGCCAGATATCAAGAACCCACAGCCGCTGCCTATGAATTTGACGTCCGGCCACTCGTCCTTGAGAGGAGTGCCGACTATCTTTGAAGTTTGTTGCGCTGGGGACAACAGAACTAATTTCAAAATTATAGAAAACCACGTTGTAGATTTAAAAACAATATTAAATAATACCAGGCTCAGGATCAGCGTATCAAAATTAGGGAAATGGCTCGCGAATGATTTGTTTCGTTTTACATTTTAGGATTTTCGATTCCTGCACATTTGTATGTTTTGCACGCCATGATGGATACACGTGTATGACGTTTCACCCAGACTAGGTGTAGAAAATTATGTTGCTCTCGAGGTGCGGCTGCCTTCAGGTCGATTGTGGCGTGTAATAATACAACAAGTTTTCTCGGTTTCGACTGGCCGTAGGGCTTGCCAGCGGTCTAAAACCTGCCCGGTCGGCCTGTATATGTAATAGGCCCTTCACAAAGACAGTGACTCTGCTCTGCATGTACATCAGAGTAGTTCGTATCGTGGGAGGAATATTATTCCATATTTGGTTGTGTCTCTTTCTTTTTCTTATCCCCCCCCCCTCTCG
>NW_004797606.1:619948-623032 GCF_000002075.1 Aplysia californica
CAAGCGGCGGATTAAAGTAAAGTAAATTAAAGTTGAAAGGTCAACAGCCACTCTCCTAACACAATATATGTCTTTCCTGTGGCCAGGTAGATCTGTCTCTCTTTAAGGGCCTGTTAAATGTATAGGCTGATCGCACAGATTTCAGGGCCGAACATAAGAAATGCGGCTGAAACCGTAGCCGAACACCCGGCAATAGGCGGTCGGCCAGATATCAAGAACCCACAGCCGCTGCCTATGAATTTGACGTCCGGCCACTCGTCCTTGAGAGGAGTGCCGACTATCTTTGAAGTATTTTGCGCTGGGGACAACAGAACTAATTTCAAAATTATAGAAAACCACGTTGTAGATTTAAAAACAATATTAAATAATACCAGGCTCAGGATCAGCGTATCAAAAATAGGGAAATGGCTCGCGAATGATTTGTTTCGTTTTACATTTAAGGATTTTCGATTCCTGCACATTTGTATGTTTTGCGCGCCATGATGGATACACGTGTATGACGTTTCACGCAGACTAGGTGTAGAAAATTATGTTGCTCTCGAGGTGCGCCGCCTTCAGGTCGATTGTGGCGTGTAATAATACAACAAGTTATCTCGGTTTCGACTGGCCGTAGGGCTTGCCAGCGGTCTAAAACCTGCCCGGTCGGCCTGTATATGTAATAGGCCCTTCACAAAGACAGTGACTCTGCTCTGCATGTGCATCAGAGTAGTTCGTTTCGTGGGAGGAATATTATTCCATATTTGGTTGTGTCTCTTTCTTTTTCTTATCCCCCCCCCCTCTCGCACGCACCCCCATCGTTCTTCTCCCTCTTTTTCCTAACCTGTGTGGAACATCATCATCATCATTGCCTTTCTCACCCTGCACCAGGGTATAGGCCACGGACAAACACCCTCCACTTTTCTCTATCCTGGGCTAGCCTCTTGATGCTATTCCATGTCTTCCCACTTTTCTGTACATCGATTTCTGTGATTCTTCTCCAGGTTCCACGAGGTCTTCCCCTTGATCCTTTCGGCTTTGCCCGCTGTCCTTCATTGTTCCTGCTGATACAGAAGCTCCTCGGTCTCCCAAGATCGAAAAATAGAAAGCTGTGTTTGTCCGTGTTTCTGTAACTTACTGTTTTTTACTGGGTTGGGTAGTTGGCCCTCCGCAAACTGTCACTTTTCCTGTGGCCAGACCTATGCACTTTTAGTCGCCTCTTACGACACGCAGTATCACGGTAGGTGTATTCTTTGCTCCCCATAGTAAAACTATGGGGTCCCCCAACAGCAGGGGCTCTGCGTGGAACAGCCAGAAGAATATCCAACCAGCTGATAACTGACACGATCAGCAAGCACACCCTTTCATGGATCCAGGAGAGGAGGGAGGACCAGCTATGGCATTTGGCATCATCATCATCATCATCATCATCATCATCATCATCATCATCATCATCATCATCCCATTAATAATGGCTGGAACCAGGGCCCAAAGACCCTTTACATCTTTTTGCTCAGCTATTTGGATCGAAACATTACCGTTGCCTTTTTTTGTACTCATGGGACTTTCACCTATCCCTGCCATGGCTGGAACTGTACTATAGAACCGAGAACTCGGGATTTTCTCTCCTGTTACTCACTGCAAAGTAAATGTGAAGGGTGCTGACAAAACGAGTTGCTTCTGGGATTCAAACCTTATTGAAATAGATTCATCACGCTTTTAGGTGAAGTTTTTACAGTTTAGAAGTATGAAATAATAAAAGGCAAGTTATACTCAAAGAATACGGCATCAATAGAAAATCTACAAATTTGACCCTAGTGTCGATTTTTGGTCAATATCTCCATTTGTGGATTGCCAGAAGTAACTCATTTCGTCAGCACGTTTCAAAAATGATAAAATGATATCCAGAAAAATATCCCAGCACTCGATCAGGAGACAATAGCACTGGCATGAATTGGTGGCCTAATGGTTAGGCTCTCGGACTCGCAACTGTAAGGTCGGGGGTTCGAATCCCGTCAGGGGCCCGACGTTGTGTCTTTGGGAAAGGCACTTTACACGAATTTTCCTCACTTCACCCAGGTGGGAATGGGTACCCGTCTATAGACAGCGAAAGATCTTGTCAGTTTGTTAACTGCATGTATGCTTCCCGGGAATCTGAGAATGTTCCAAAGTGTTCTATGGTCTGCTGGGGTAATAATATAGTGTAAAGCGCATAGAGCCTGCTGTTGAGTGGGGGTATGCACTATACAAATGCTATATAATATTATTATTATTATTATTATTATTATTATTATTATTATTATTATTATTATTATTATTATCATTATTATTATTATTTTTTTGGAAATTATTATTATTATTGTTATTACTATTATTACTATTATTATTATTATTATTGTATTATTATTATTTATATAAATATATTTTTATTATTATATATATATATATATATATATGTCATGAGAGGGAGAGAAGAAGAGAGAGAGAGAGAGAGAGAGAGAGAGAGAGAGAGAGAGAGAGAGAGAGAGAGAGAGAGAGAGAGAGAGAGAACACAACAACAACAACAACAACAACAACAATCCCAACAACGTCAGCAACAACAACGTAGACGCCTATACAAAACCCTGTCGATATTGCAACTTAAAATCATAGATTAATTATAATGACGATTGCTATAACAAGACAGCAGTAAGAAGGAGCCAAGTTCAATAATTTTCAGTCGGAAATAGAAGTCTGATCTTCCGTTTCGTAGACTCGATTGGTATCAAGAGAACTGAAGTTGCGTCTAATTAATTTTTTGCTGATAGTGGACATAATGATCTCTGAAGCGAGTTTTACATTAGTTTCAATATACGAGTATAGTTTAATTGTAGTTTTATTACAATTGAGTCTTTTGAAAACTTATGAATTTATGTGTTTCTTTAGATGGGAGGCAGGGCAGAGGGGGTAGATTATTCACGCTTTTTTCCACTAGGATAGAGTCTAAGCTGATGCCCTGCATTCATGGGAAACTTTTTGACAAATCCTATATCTTTACCCATAGCATGATTCTAAAGGTGAACGTCAGTTCATGCAGTGACAAGTGCATAAGATATACTGCGAAATGAT
>NW_004797606.1:623228-625753 GCF_000002075.1 Aplysia californica
CACACACACACACACACACACACACACACACACACACACACACGTACGTGCGTGTGCGAGTGTTAGAAATCCATAGCGCATATCACTGCTGAAAAGCTTACACCACAGACAAGGACAAACTCGTTTTTAAAAAAATCGTGGGGGTTTTAAATAGAAGCTTCCTCATCTTAAAGTGCCAGACTTGAAAGAGACATTGGAGATCATAGGTTCTCCGTTTATTAATCTGCTCTGATACTCTGAACCCTCCACCACTAAAAAAAATTAATTAATTTTTTTTAAAAACCCCCAAAAAACAATCTATTCTTTTTTAAATAGTCATCTTTATTATAATCCAGACCATGCTCTATATTATGAAACTGGACGACATAAAGAAAGGGTTGTTTTCGGATCCCTCCACGATGACTAATATTATTATGAAGCCCTGTAAACCTAGAGAAGTTCAGAAGCTAAGAATGGTCTCGAAGGGCACACTATTATTGTAAAGAGTTCAACATCAAGGAAGTTGGTGTGGTTTCCTTCTGTAAACACCTTGCTCCCAGATGTTATTTCACGTACATGACAGCCGTCACGATAATAATTATAAGTATATGTCTTGACGCGGTGGAGTTGGGTTCATGTCAGTTAGAGTTTTTGAGGTATTTGTCTCGCGTTTGAATTTTTTTTTTAAATACCCATTTATCTTGATATATTTGAGACTGAAAGAGGTGGGGGTCGCTTGGTGTCAGAGCTGAAATTAGCGAGAAAATGGTCGCAAACGTTTGGTGATTTCCAAATTTTGGGTATCTTTTGAAACTGCTAATTTACACGTATTGTGCCTTTCATCACAGTTTAAAAAAATAAAACCCACACAGAAATGTGTTTTATAGAGCCAAAACTTTTAACATCAAGTGAGGAAGAGGGAGAGATGGAGTGACAAAGAAAGACGGGGAGAGAGAGAGAGATAGAGAGAGAGAGAGAAAAAGAGAGACGGAGAAAGTGAAAGAGAGAGAGAGAGAGAGAGAGAGAGAGAGAGAAAGAGAGAGAGAGAGAGGGGGGGGGCGTGAGAGGGGTACTAGAAGAAAAATGTTGTCTTACATATCATTGATTAATATTAATTGCTACATTTATTAACCGATTCTATTAAAACTTGATAATATTCAGAACAGCTATATGACCATGGAGGGTGCAAATTCCTCGTTATAAGGTGATTTATATATTGCACTGACTAGCCCTGAATTCAAAACAAGTGATCCGTCCATCGTTTCTATGCAGACGCCAAACATTGAAGCCTGAAAGGAAAACCCGACGTGTAGACCATCAATGATTTATTTATAGAGGCACCAGCCATCCACGTCCAGGTGCTGTTTTAGCCGGACGTGTAAATGACTTAATCGAAGCACATCCTGAAACGTTAGTGAGACAGTTGATCCGCCAAAAAGTGGTCCTGAAGCGTGGGTCAGTTCGAGAGATACTGCGAAATGATACCTCTGCATTCGTATCGTATAGCTGACCTGAAAAACAAAAACGGAATCCTAGAGATAATGCATTGCCTGTGGACACGTGCTACTGGTTCTTTCAGCAGTTGGAACAAAACCCATATCACGTGAACAAAATAAATGTTCTCGGACGAATCACGTTTTCATTTTAAAAGGGCAAATCAATTCCATGAAGTCTGTGATCTGGGCCGAACATCCACCCGATTTTATCAACGAGCGCCCACTTCATGCGAAGACGTGCACAGCCTGGGTAACTTTCAGCAGCTTAAAAAGCTACTAATAACTCCATGTCCACAAGAATTGACAGGTTTTCCTTTAAATGGACAAATAATTTCCAAGAGGTGTGTATTCTAGGCGAAACACCCACCCAATTTTCTCCACGAGCGCCCATCACTTGCATTGCAAAGATATGCACAGACTCGGTGTCTCTAAGATGTCACGCCATTAGTGCTTCAGTCTGGTTTGAGAGAACAGCAAGACCGCCGCTTGTGTGGCATTGCAAGTGAGCTTTGCGATATAGTCATGGTGAGATTCTTGAAAGATGTGAGAAAGAAGCAGTAGTAGTTATTATAAGGAAAATAGCTGTTTTTCAGCACGATTGAATTCCGTAACCACACCCTAAACAGCCAACGTTTTCCTTACTTGTTTCCACGACAATTATCAAATCATCCGCGGCCAAATAATTGGATTCCAATTCAGGAATGGGGGGGGGGGGGGCTGAAAAACAGGGTTTACCAGCAACACTACCAATTATTATACGAGTTGAATGAACTTAGCAAATCCTGTTGGCTACACTGACTAACTCGCAAGTCAATCACAATTTTCAAGAAACAAGTGAAACAATGTTCACTGAAGAAAAGAAAACTAGTCTAGAACATCATTAAAATTGTTCAGCTTGTAGCATAGCTCAAAATTATGTTAAAAGTTTAGAGTAAAAAATTTGACGTGAATAATCGATGGATAACCGTCTCAAAACTTTAATAATTTTTAAATTTTCTACTTTGATTTTAACAGTAGTGTGTGAAAAGACAACTGTAGTGTGTGTGTGTG
>NW_004797606.1:626403-631245 GCF_000002075.1 Aplysia californica
CACACACACACACACACACACACACACACACACACACACACACACACAAACACACATACACACAAATATAATTGTATACACACTTTGACATACGCACACAAATATTGTATATATACACACATTGACATACATACACACACAACACACACACACACACACACACACATATATATATATATACATTAACATACACAAACACATACACCCATACATGCATGCCCTCTCACACATCATAGTCTCTATGGAAAAAATAGAAAGGTTAAAACCTGCAAAGATTTCCAAAATGTACAACGCCTGCTAAAACTAAGGGTCAACCAACAGAATGAAGAGCAAACAAAATAATATCCTGTCCTTTCATTTTCTGACCCGACTGGTTATAAAAATATTAGTATACGCTATCATTTTAGAACAATCCATATTACAACAGAAACAGCTTTTTAAACAAATGTTCTGGCATAAAATTGCTTACTTTTCGACAAACTCAATGCAAAATCAAAATACATAATGTAATGAATCAAGAAAGGATTCCCTTCTTCAAACCACGAACTGCTTTTCTTATTTATCTTATTTTTAAAAAAATTCTTTCTTTCATTCTTTCTTTCTTTATTCATTTATTTATTTATTTATTTATTTAGAAAATTTATTAATTTATTTCTTTATTTGTTCTTTTTTTCCATTTAAATATAAAACTAGTTCATTTTTAACATCATTGCTTTTCATTACATCTGCTCAGTAGGTGGTTATAAACAAAATCGGCAGGGAAAGCAAACAGCGCCTGGGAATTGGCCCCGGCGAGCAATAAATAGAGGCCTGGGGACAGACTTCTGCACTGACCAGTGATCATCGACCAGATTGGAAAGTGGTTGTGGTAGTTGATTGTCCTCTGCGATGTAGGGGAAAGAGCACTTTGCGCACTGTCGTGATTAATGGTGAGCAGAGTGCAGACTAGGAGTCTCTTCACTCGGGTTGCTGGATTCGCTTTGGGAGTACCCAGGACAGACAGAATGTCAGTTGTCACAATGGTGAGGGAGAGGAGATGAGTAGGGGGGGGGGGGGAGGGGAGACAGATAGACAGGCGGAGGCAGGCCGACAAACAGACACACTGACAGACATATGGACATACAGCCAAAAGCAATTAACAAGTTGTAGACAAAGAAAGAAACAAAAAGTGAAAGTTGAGAGCCAGAGAGAGAGGGAGAGAGAGAGAGAGAGAGAGAGAGAGAGAGAGAGAGAGAGAGAGAGAGAGAGAGAGAGAGAGAGAGAGAGAGAGAGAGAGGGAGATAGACGAGAAAAAGAGAGAGATAGAGACATTGGACGAGATAGAGAGGGAGAGAGATAGAGAGAGATTGAGAGGTGGCGGAGGGGAAGAAGAACCATAACTTCAGACAGTTGCCAGCAAGCATAGTCGAGATATTTGCGATTGGAGAACGTGGGGGTTATTCGGCTTTGGAGGTAAAATTAGCGAGAAAATGACCGCCAAAGTCTGATAACTTCAATAGGTTGAGATCCTTGAAATCTGAAAATGTACATATTTTGTGCCTTGAAGGGGAGGGGCTACAGCTGAAGGCTATCTCGCTTATTAGTTGATCAATTGCTACCAAATTTCACACATATAATAAGCATAGTAAGGAGTCTTAAAATCCGCAATCAAATTTGAGAAAAAAGTTTCGTTTTCATAGATACGGTGGCCATATTGGATTTTTTTGACATGTCATACGTAATTGATATAATTTTAAATTCTTTTTGGCATGCATAATAGCAAACAATAGACCTACAAACCTTTTTGATGAATTTTTCCTAAACCTACTAGAAAACTTATTATGAATTATTTCCTGGGATAGTATTCACCTTTCCAAAAATCCGTGAAAATCAACACTTCAAACACTACCTACAAAAACTACTCTTGTTTCAAAACTTCATCTCACAGATAGTTAGTATTACATCTTTTCTTCATTCCGTGAAAATTTCATAAAGATTAGATTTTTAAAAGGATGGTGGTATTTTTAAAAGTATTGTAAAAACCACGTTTCGAGAAATCGAGCGATAAAGGAAAAAAAAGGTCTTTAAATGGTGGTGACAAACATGCCAGGTAGGAGCTTTATTAACGGGGTTCTTATGCAATGAACTAGTTGTAAGAGAGGCTGAAAAGGTTCAGAACGTCCACCACAACTTAAAATCCATAGTTTTATTCCGAATACAGACTTTTGTGGTGTAGCCCCCCCCCCCTCCCCCCATCCGTAAAATTCTCATGGATATGTGTTTTTCCATGGACATAAAAAAGGTTAAGCCCAAAAATAAAAATTCGAAAAAGATTTCAAAACTTTCGGAAAACACCTACGTCTCTGATTTCTCTATTTTGACGAGCGCCTGGTTTCCCCACGCTGCCTCACAAGCTAATATAAGCAGCGTCATCCACTTAGCCCCAGTAGAGTGGGATGGGTCACCAGAGATCCTACAACCCAATACCACTGTTGATGGAAATGTACTCTAACCATATTTACCACATGGGGGGAAGGGGGGGGGGTCGGGAAAATAACAACACCAAAGCACAAACAAAATTACTTTTTTAAATTAAAGAAGAAAAAAAAACAATACTTGAACGATAACAGTGATCCCTAAGGAGAAGGGTTTTTTTTAATGGCTCATATTTTCATTTGTAAGTAGGAAACTGCTTTACTCTCGATCGAGTACTTTCGCTTTTAGGAAGAGGGGATGGGCGTGTATGTGTGTGTGTGTGTGTGAGTGTGTGCAGGACATGCGTGGGTCTGTCTGTGTTTGTGTATCAGTTTAAAGAGTGTGTGTGTGTGTGTGAGAGAGAGAGAGAGAGAGAGAGAGAGAGAGAGAGAGAGAGAGAGAGAGAGAGAGAGAGCGTGTTTGTGTGATTGGGGGGAGGGGCACATCGGTCATGCAGCTGACATTCGACGAAGCTATGATTCCCCAGGGACATAATGTATTGTTCAGATGGACATCAATACCCAATCTCCAATATCTTTGGAGGCGGAATGACGTCAACGCAAGACGTATAATTTCGCTCCGAATCCCGAGGTGAATGTCCGAGGGTATAGGTTTGTTTGTTGATTTCTTATTTTCCCATTCACTTTACTCTGCCCTCTAGTGTAAGGCTTCAATTCTAAGGCCTTCCCTCAAAAATAAATTAAATTGAACGCTTGCGCGGAGCACTACAGTACAAGGTGTCGTCAAGGCAAGTGTCCCGATTCTAAATTAATAATGTTGAAATGGTTTATTAATTTTGATTTAAAGTCCCCTATGAACACTGTTACAATACTAAATAAATACTAAAAGACGTCTGAAACTAGTCTCATTTAACGTCTTGTCATACCATACCGTAATCTACACATATTATATTTGTGAAAGTTCGTCTTTTTGGCAGCCTAAAACTTCCGAACCACTTAACTTTCCAATGTGGCAAAACTAATGGTGGTTCAGAATCATTTAATGGGTGCGCAATTTTATTGAGGAGCCTGAAGTCACTGTATTTTAATTTTCTGTTTTTCATTAGTTTCGTTTAGATCTAATTTTGGGAAAGTCGTCTTCCAAGACTCTATTATAAACAAGTGAGGTTTCCGTTCGCACTATTTCCAATCCTTTGAAATTCTGGAGTATACAACCACTAAAGCGGAATAGAGAATCAATCTATACATCACTATATCTAAACTTTCTAATTGTTTGCATACCTCAGGATTTATTGCTCCCTTTTAGTAGAATGTAAATATAGTAGGCCAATGACTTTCAGTTGATGTCAATGCACCAATCATTCCTTTCATCGAAAGGGAGCCAGACTAGTTGATCATAATCATTACATTTCGCATTCTCTGAAAAATAGAAGGCAAATGAGGGGGCGAAAAAAAGAGAAACAACTTACAGACCGGCAGTACATTGTTTGTTTATTTATTTGTTTCTTTGTTTGCATATTTCTTCGTTCGTTCGTTCGTACATTTTGTTTTTTAGTTTGTTATTTGTTTTTTACAGAGAGCATCCCACACAAACAAGTAAACAAATGGGTGGCCAACTATGATCACAGACGACTGTTTCAAATATGGCACTTTCTTATGTGGTATAATCTAATGTATAGAAAAGGTACCAATACGATACCTGTTGGTTATAATTGCACTTCAACTGTTCCTATCATAGTAAGTTACTATACAGTTTGAACTCCTTCCTGCGAACTCAGTGTTTTTGTCTTGTTAAAACCTAAACTTATTTAGGTAACATAAATGGCCGCAGTCAAGAGAAAAGGAAACACATCATCAATACCCAGGATAACATTACGTAACGTGCGTGAAAGGCAGTGGGATTTGTGTATATCTGTCAAGTCTTTCGAGCAGGAATTATAATAGGATTAGTAGTGGATTGGCGGGTGGTTACCACACAGTGGTAACGACAATTAAGGAATGTTGGGGAAGCCCACCGATTCTTTTTCTTTAACAAAGGAATGGATGGAGAACCGTGGTCTCCGATGTCTGCCTCAGATATGGCTCTTGATGGTAACGAACTAACAAAGGAAAGTTTGGCTTCCGAATCACTGAGGTATCAATTCTACTCTCTTTCTTGAATGATTTGTTGAGAAACAGGTAGGCTTGAGGTTTGCAGGGCGTGCCTAGACTAATAGCACATCACCCAAAATACAAAGGTACGCTGAGCTCAAAAAGAAGAAAGGTGCAGGCCCATTTAGCTGAGACCGTTAAATCCAACCCCCTTCTCGCTCCCATCCTTGTTCACCCGAGGTTTGGGGGAATTTTTTTTTATTAAAGAAAAACTTTCACTGCTCCTGAAACACATAGGCACACACACACACTCTCTCTCTCTCTCTCTCTCTCTCTC
>NW_004797606.1:635352-637235 GCF_000002075.1 Aplysia californica
GCAATGCTGTGACTCTGGCATCCTTAATTAAAGTTGTTGTTTTTTTATCATACTTCACCTTATAATTAGGATGGCTAAGGCATCCTAGCAGTAATGCAGAACTTTGTATTTCAGTTCAGAAATATTGTTTATTTTTTAAAGGAATGGAACAGTCGCTTGTATTTCATGTTAAAATTTGAAACAGAAAGTATTTCAAAGTGATGAATAGTACAATTGAAGTACCGGTAATTATTTGTCAAATATTAACACACTAAAGTTGCAACTCTTTTCCACATTTTGAAAAAAAAACCCGGATATACATTACATGTCTGGGGTTGCTCAGTGGAGATTTACAAACAATGTACCATATCTAGTCTATATTTCGAAAAGGTTCGTTAGAATTTGGTTCAACGAAGTCTTCACAGAGGTTCCAGGTTCATCTCTGTTTTTTTACGCAAGTCTCGAACTTCCACTCAGTGTCTGATTGATCAGGTTGGTCTGAGTCTGAGAAGAGAAATTCCTGTTTTGGAAACTCTTCAAAAATTTGGTTGTACCAGTCTGCTTTGATAGCAACAGATGCTGGCGGTCCTGCTTCAAGATCATCACAGTTTTCTCTGTAACCAAACAAATATACTCACCAATGAAACCAAACGTCTCCTATAGGTAGTGCAATGCCAATTTTTGGTGTAGGTCAAGATTTCTGGAAATCCCTGAAATCTGGGTTAGCCCGCTTGTTTTTAAAAGCGACCATTTATTCTTTTGGGACGAGGTGTCTTTGCAGGAGCAGCCAGATCGCCTAATCGCATTTCAAGGAGATGAGTCAAGAAAAGTGTCTCTGAAACAGATGTACCAGTATAGCTTACCAGTATTAAAAGCTCCCCCCCCCCACCCCGAGAAGTTTCACATAATATTTGAATGTGAATTTTTGGAGGACATTACCTGAAGTTCTGGTATAATTATGCTCAGGCCACAGGCTTTTGATTTATTGCTTCGTTGCAAGTTGTTGTCTCTACAGTGTATCATAATATGTCCGGGGAAAAGGTTAAAGAAGAAAACAAACCACACAACATAAAACAGAAACAAAACAAGAATGAAAACATTAAAAACGGCCTAAATAGGATGAATGATAACGTTGGTAATTTAAACAAAAACAACAATATTCCGTGCTGTTTGTGACTGAAGCATCGCCTATCAATCCTAATATTGAAACATATATATATGAGTATATGTCTGTGCCACTGTATATTTATATCCATTTTGAGTTACTAAGACCTTGATGTCAGAAACAAAGTTCCATCTTCTTCATCAAAAGTAAATTGCATGTGATAGAGCTTGACAGATAGTGAAGCTCAACAATTTTGTAATAAACTTCTTAAAAGTAGGTATTGAGCAGATAGAACTTTGTAATTCTGAGGTAGCAAATTCTTGGAAAAGCAAATTGTACTGACAAAGGAGAGAAATTCAATTAAGAGCCTTATGAATCCTACAGTAGGCATAAGGAGCCCCATGAAACAGCAGCTAAAGAAACGCAACTTTGCTCCCATTCGGAGGCTTTGTATGCAATTGTCAGTGACATCTGAGATGAAATGACTGATACTGATAATTGTGTTGAAAATTTAACACAGCCCGTGCCCAATAGTTCGTGCTCTTCTCAAAACCATTATCTCCAAAGCAAATTTGTACTAACGAGCAGATGTACTGTTTAGGTCTAAGTCCCAAGTTTTGCGTGGTATTAGTGACGCCATTGTTTTGCAATCTATTTCAAACATCTCGCATATCTCTGGATATTAAATGTCATACGGTGCAGAATTAATTTAGATCGTAACTGTTATTTGGGCAAATTACATTAAAATTTCCTTTTTGATGCCCTTGTATACACACACACACACACACACACACACACA
>NW_004797606.1:638182-639414 GCF_000002075.1 Aplysia californica
AATTCTGTCTGTGCGTTGGGTGGTGTGGTTTTATTTCTGGGTTTTGCAGATCTTTACGAATATTTCTGTGTCCATGTCGATTTGTGCTTTGCGTATGTGTGTGTGTTTGTATGTGCATATATGTGTCTGTGTGTATATATATATATGTGTGTGTGTGTGTGTGTGTGTGTGTGTGTGTGTGTGTGTGTGTGTGTATGTATGTCTGTGTGTGCACGTGCGTGGGTGTATGTGTGTATACTCTGGGTTTAATTATGCGCGTGCATGCGCGTGGTTTAAAAAAAGATGTGTTTAACTGAAAATCTGTTTTTCCATTGTGTCCTATGAGCAACTTGAAGAAGGGGGTTACGTGAGGAAATAGTTAAATTACAAGACCTAGCCAAAGTGAAGAGTTGGTCGATGAGCCTAAAATAACCCGGCTCACGTACGTGGGGCTTATAGAATTCTAGGGGTAACTACGTTCGTTTTCGCAATATTCTATTTCTTACATTTTCTTCTCTTTCTTTTATTTTTCCTTTCTTTTTTCTTTCTTTTTTCTTAAAGGTTTTTTTTTCCACAATGATTTCTCTTTCATACCGTCTAAAAGTTGCATGTGGCCTCTTGTACGGCTTCAGCAGCAAAGAATTCTATTCAACTCTGTCTGTCTGTCGCAATAATTCGCAGGTACGTAAATGCAATTTGCAAGTCAAAGAGCCGAAACTGCGCAGGCAGATGGATGTTGTAGCAGCAGTGAGAGGTGGTGGGAAAACATTTCTCATTTGTGAGGCAGCATGGAGGAATCAGGCTCTCGTCAATTTTTGGGCTAGTAGAGTTATTGGTATCATCTTAAAACTAGTTCACATGTCTTTATTTAGATGATATCCATTTATCTTGAATACAAGTCGAGATATTTGGGAATGAAGGATGTGGGGTTACCTGTTTTTAGAGGTAAAATTAGTGAGAAAATGGCCTCCAAAGATTAGTTATTTCCTTAGCTTGTGTGTGTGTAGGTATGTGTGTATGTCCGTGGTAACAGAAAATTTACATTTATTGTTGTGCCTTTAATCAACCTTTTAGAGAAACATCGACACAGATATTAGTTATGTAATGGTCATGAAAGGTGTTGAGCCAAAAAACAAACATTTGATAAAAATTCACAAACCTGCGAAATAATGCAAGTTTCTTCACTTTGATTATTTTTGTGCATGTGTGTGTGTAGGTATGTGTGTATGCCCGCGCGCGCGCGCGCGCGCGCG
>NW_004797606.1:641426-643802 GCF_000002075.1 Aplysia californica
GAGAGAGAGAGAGAGAGAGAGAGAGAGAGAATGGGGGGGACACTGTTTTAGAGCAACAGGATGAATTATCTGGAGCTGGATTCGAACTACCTTATTATTTGTGAGGTAGCGTGGTGGAATCAGGCTCTCGTCAATTTTTGGGCATATTGAGTTATTGGTATCATCTTAAAGCTTTTTCATTTGTCATTCTTCCAATGAAAAAATTACCCATCCATCTTCAATAGAAGTGGAGATCTTTTGGATTGAAGGAGGTGGGGGTCGCCTGGTTTAGGAGGTAAAATTAGTGAGAAAATGGCCGCCAAACTTTGGTAAATTCCAAAGCTGGGGAGTCCATGGAAACTGTAAATTTATATTTTTGTGTCTTTAATCAACGTTTTCGGTAAAATCCTCAAAAGGAATGTGTTTGTAAATGGACGTAAAAGGTGTTGAGCCAAAAAACAAAAAATTGATAAATATTGCTAAGCAGGGAGAAAACTGCTGTTTTCTTCGATTTCATTATTTTGACGAGAGCCTGATTCCACCACGCTGACTCACATTTTTTAAATCCGTCACCGACATGTGTGCTGCACTACCCTCCCCCCTCCTCCCCCCAACCCCACAGACAGACACTCACATACACGCAGGCGCAGAAATATAAACACGGGCAGACAGACACAAACACTCGAAAAGACACATTGTCATAATGTATGAGTAGTATTATATTTTACACACATATACATACATACACACACGCATGCACGAACACACACACACACACACACACACACACACACACACACACACATACACCCACGTTTTTTCCCTTTTCATAACTCTTTTCACAAATTTTCGCTCAGATATTTTTAATAACAGAGCAAACACGATATTCCAGGCTATTAATTAATATACAGAGCAGAAACTGAAAGTCTTAAAAAAAAAAGAGGTAACGACGGAGGTGTGTTTTTAGTCGTCTTTAACATACCTCCAACCCACACATTTCTTTTTCTTCCAAAATTATTGAGTTTTGAACATGATAATGAAACAAATAATCATGTGTTTTGGCGTGGTGGAATCAGGCGCTCATTAAATTTATGGGCATGTGGAGTTATTGGTATCATCTCGAACCTTGTTTATTTGTCTTATTTTGGAGTTGAGATATTTGCAATTGAAGGTGGTTGAGGTTAGTCTGTTTCAGAGGTAGAATTAGTTAGAAAATGGTCACCAAAGTTTGGAGACTTCTAAAGCTACAGGTTCCTTGAAAATTGCAAATATCATCTTTTTGTGCTTTTAATCAACGTTTTCTAGTAAAATCCACACAAATCTTTTTTTTTAATGGGTATGAAAATTGTGGAGCCGAAAAGCAAACACAAATTATAAAAATTCCCAAACCTGTAGAAAAATGCCAGTTTCTTGACTTTCTTTATTTTGACGAGCGCCTGATTTCACTACACTGTCTCACAATTATTGAATTTTATATCCGCGCCCACAGCAAATACCAGCTAAGAGAACGAATCAATACAGATCAAACCAGCCACAAGCAATAATAGTACAGGTGATGTCCTGTATTTATGTATTCTACAGAATTGGTCTCTTTACCTTTGGCGATGGTATACTTTTATGGTTTGTTGTTACAGGAATCCACCCCCGCTCCCGTGACGAATATGGAAAAAATGGATATAATTGTATCATCATTCCGTAATTATGGTTTCCAGATAAAGCAGTCATTTAAAGATAAACATCGTGTGACATTTTACAATAACAATCAGACGCTTGACACAATAATGAAAGGGAATTAACTAACCCCTGGGCAATTTCTTTAAAAACATCGAACTGTGTATTTTGGACTCAACATCATTGATTTATGTACACCATCATGCCAGGACCTTACTGAAAAACGTTGATGAAAGGCACAGATATTGTAAGTTTGCAATTTTTCTAGAACAATACAGCTGTGAATGTGACTAAACTTTGGTGTCCATTTTCTCACTAATTTTACCTCTGAGAACAGGCCACCCTCACCTCTTCAGCGGCAAAAAACCCCCACAAATTCCGGTGGGTGTTTCGTGGGTGCTCTGGTGTAGTTTGCTCCTTCTTTCTTATCAAACATCTATCGCCCTTATCTCCGCTCCTTCTTTTTTATGTTTGTTACTTTCTTGTATGTAACACCTCTAATCTTCTGGCGCTCATATGACCTTATGCAGTTGCGAGCACCGTAAAACCTCTACTAAAACAAACAAAAAACAAAGCAAATATCATGCAATAACTTCATATTCCCAAAACTGGACGAGAGCCTGATTCCACTGCGTCGTGACACACAACATACTTTCGTTAAGTTTTATTATTTCATTTCCATTTTTTGTTTGTGTGATGGTTTCCCTGATCTGGGTGACATCTTTT
>NW_004797606.1:643902-647869 GCF_000002075.1 Aplysia californica
CCCTCAAATCTGCCAAAATGACCATGGTGCTTTTTTATATTTATTATGGAAGGACGTGGACGAAACTGTCCATGTTAACCCTACAGCGTCACTAATGAATAAGATTAATTATGTTGGCAATGAAATATTGGACAATTCTGGAGAACAGGAAAACAAAACAAGAAAAGGCTACAAACATAATAATAAACATGTTCAGAAAACAATAAATAGGCTTTAATTTCGGGTAGTATTATATATAGCTCTTTCTCTTATGTCGATAAACATTTCAAATCTTAAATGAATTAGCTATCTTTGACGATATAAAAGTACGTGCTACTGATTTCGCAACATCACAGATCGAAACGTATGGACAGTTTTATCCACTGTCAACATTAAGGAACTGAACAATACACTTAGCTCTGACTCCACTTCGAGGTTACAGAGAAATGTTGTGTTTGCGAGTTAGCAATTTCAACGGTAGGTTGTCTAACCTGTCTATATTATGTTAGACAAGTTCTTCAAATGAGAATCTGATTCCTAGATGACATGGCGACTGGTTAGAGGGCGCCACTGGCAGATCCTACTTCTTCACTTTTCCTTTGTTGTTTCTGTCTGCCTGTTTGCCTTTTAAAAAAGAATTGTAAGTGTTTTACGACGATCGCAACTGTATAATGTCATAATATATAAGCGAGCTGGACACATTTAACATTTTCAGTTGGTAAGAAATTTTGAATGTTGCCTTGGTGGCGGCCGAAGTCTACTCTTATCGACTTTGGACCACCAAGTGATCTTTAATGTGCGCAAATTGCACACAGAACCTCCAAGAGTTTTCGTCCTAGGTGTTCGATCTTAACTACCATAAGATCAGAGTTGTGGCGTACAGACACCTACAATAAAAAGAAGCCAAGAAATTGCTGTAGAAAGGCTGCAGAAGGAGTCAGGAGCCCAGAGGAGGGTGCAAAGGGGGGAGGGGCTGAAATTGGAGACGAAAATAGACGACAGAACATTGTTAGAAAGCAGGACGGAAAGGCGGTGAAAATAGAAAATTTTGAAGATGAAAAAAATTCCCTCGCTATCCAGATTCGAACCCGGGACCTATTAAATGAGAGCCAAACACTTTAACTTCTCGACAATGAGAACCCCTTCTGTCTGCCTTATTTTTTCTCAGCACAATAATTGTTGTATTGACGTGTTCTTTAAAAAACAATGTGCTTCTCTTGAATTGAAAAAAAACAAACAATGGTCATTTTAAAATCTACTGTAAAAAAAAGCAGACATAACGTATAAGGGGAGAATCGAACAAGTAAACCAATATAATGATATAGCGGCAACTGTCACGTGCGTTGGCCGAAGTGAAAAAAGAAAAGAAATATATAAATACAGCACATGCAAAAAAAGAATAAAAAATAGCGCCAAAAGCACAAACCATTTATTACATCAAGGCAATTACCTCTACCTTTAATTAAGAAAGACAATGGCAGAGTGCTACATCTTTTTCATATTCCTATATAGAGCAGAAACCAGGACTCTAACAAAGAAAGAAGAAAACAAAACAGCGGTGTTTAAGATGACGTGCTAACGCAAAACGGCCAGAATTAGCTGGGAAGCGAAAAATAAATTAACAATGAAATGTGTCAGATTCTCCACACAAGACAAACCTCTGATATACAAAATAAAATGCATAAAATGTCAATACTTTAGTCACTTAAAACGACACCAGACTATCGTGAAAGAGGTGCTTTAAAGAAAGGATGTGGGGCAGGAGAGCCAGGGGAAGACAAAGAGAAACATGGATGGTTAACGTTAAGGCACGGACTGGCCTGGATAGAGCAACATAATATATTACGGCAGCTCGCGACTGTGAAACACATCAACCTCTGAGTCAGAGATGACTCCTCCAGGTATCCAGGTGCTTCTCTTTACTCAAACTCGAAAACAAGATGAGGTCCATATATCCCGACCATTACACATGATATGCGTCACGACTCGATGCAATCAGGCCCTTGTCAATATTTGGGCCTATGGAGTCATTATTAAAATCGTAAAGCATGCTCTTTGCTTAGCTTGTGGCGAGAGCAAATACCCATCTATCGTGAATAGAAGTCAAGAGATGTCGCTACTTTAGAAATACAATGCCCTGGCTGACATTTCTGGCCGTTTTGAGTTACAAAAACCAAGAGATCAGAGACGAAATGTTCCATCCGCTCAATCAAAACCGTAAGATTATTCGGCATCGTAATCAGATATTCAAAGAATTGCTTTTGAAAAATCTTGACATGTGAAAATAAGAATTGTTTTACGTCAAATTTCTCAAAACTATGTAATGCACAGATGATAGAACTTTGCAATATTCTAAGGCAGTAATGCGTGTAATTGCAATAATTGAAGAGGTGGGGGTAGGGGTGGGAGGTGTCCTTGAGTCAGAGATGGATTTAGCGAGAAAATAGACATATCACATCAGATGCGTCATTCAACCACCTGCAGGAATGTAATTACAAGACTTTTAGAGTTCTATAGATACGTTCTCGAAAGAGTAAAGCATAAAGAATGAAGTGTAGCATTGGCTACCAAAGTCTGGTGACTTTAAAAAAATATATAGATCTAGTACCGTGAAAACTACAAGTCTACATTTTGTGCCTTTCTTCAACGTTTTTCAGTAAAGCCAACGCAGGATAGTGGGCTTACATGATAATAACTCAACAAAAACCCCAAAAATAACAACAAACAAACAAAAAATCAATGAAGATTGCTCAAAGGAGGGAAAGTGGTTGATTTCTTTGATTTTTATTATGTTTCACGAGCGCTGATTTCACCGCAGTGCTACACTTCATTCTTCATGCTTTACTCTTTCGAGTACGTATCTATAGAACTCTAAAGGTCTTGTAATTACATTCCTGCAGGTGGTTGAATGACGCATCTGATGTGATGTGTCTATTTTGTCCGCTTTATTTGTCTTTTCATATTGAATTTTAATGAGAGAAATATATAATTAGATTTTTTATGTATAGCTGCATGTGTTTTTACGGTGCTGTATAGCCAAGAAACATTTCCATCTGGGATAGTAAAGTATTATCGTATCTTATCTTATCTTATAAACCTGGCCCTATCTAAACCTTTACAGACTCTGTCGTACTGGGCAACTGACCCAATGATAAGTTATCAACCTGAAGGTGGAAGTGTAATCAAACAAAAACACCAATAACGGTCATTCGGAACATGAACAGAGGAAGTCATTCAGACAGAAACTCTGCTATACACGACAGAGATGTATCCATGTAGCCATTATTACTGAGAGCCACGATCTGAGCCACGTGGATACACCATGCAAAGAAAGCATTCCTATTCTGAATTTTGAATGGAAGACAAAGTATCAACTCGGTTTCAGTAAGATTTGATTTAATACGTGAACATGAACACGTTTATTCATATTTCTTTGGAACAGACATCTCTGTATTTAATGAAGATACCAAAGTGATTGTATCAATCTAAACATTGCATTTAGATTTCTTTTCGCGAGTTTGTGTAAATACTTGATTTTGTCAGATACTATGTTATCAATTCAAAGGGTAGTATTAGTGCGGATTTGGAATTCTATTCAACAGAGTCCGCATGAACTTTTTTTTCTACCACCTGCCCTGCGTGTTTTCGCTTTAGATTCAATAATTCTCTAAATGTTAAAGCGTGTGCGACTTTGTTTGAACCCAGTGAATACATTCTGCTTACATATTTTGTAAAATATTCCCGAAAAAGAACGCCGGTTAAAACAAAAAACGCGGTGTACTATTCTCACCAGAAAGCAGTGCCATCGACATTGGTCTATACGTGGCAGTATCGTGAGTCTGAGCTTATTCACCACACACAGACTCTCCACCACCACCAATCCCTCCCGCTCCCCCCGAAATAAAAATACTACTACTACTACTACTACTACTACTACTACTACTACTACTACTACTACTACTACTACTACTACTACTACTACTACTAC
>NW_004797606.1:648077-651215 GCF_000002075.1 Aplysia californica
TAATAATAATAATAATAATGTTAGTGCGCTCTCTCCGAAGCGGAAAGTCCGGGTTGGAGCCTCGGTTCGGAGACGGATTTTTTCGCTCCCTCCAGCCCACCCAGCAGTAATGGGTACCTGACTTCGAGTTGGGGAAGTAAACGCAGCGTGGAAAGGAACTGACCACCCTACTACAATAATATGCCGAAGGCCCAGGAAGTTGTCTCACTAACCAAACAATCCCCAATGTCTGGAACGGATGCGGGAACAACTTTACTTTTAATATAAGTAATACAAAATGCGTAAGATATTTTAATACTTATTATTACTTGTAGTGAAATAATGATAGTAACAAATTGGGAATTCTTTTTTTTTTAATCCATATGGCAATTCGACGAAAAATCTTCGTGGAAAAGCGATGACTCAGTTCTGGAGTAGTTTTATGTACATATCGAATTAAAATTACAAATGTACACCAGTTAAGACATCTAGGGGAAAACCGGCGGTATCACATTTTTTCTTCACACTTAAAATTTAGATCCGATTGCTTTTCGTTTCTTCTATGTGTAGAATTGATTACAGCGTGTGTGTTTTTATGTTGAAATATGCATTAATTTACTATTTTCGGACAGGTTCTATCTAGGTTTTCATGTCATCATTTTGTTGTATAATCTGTAATTGAAGAACAGGACTATGGTTTGAACATTGCCAGTTGCTGTTGTTGTTTGTTTTTTTCTTTTCAGGAACAGTAGTAGGATGCGTCAATGTCGATGAGCAAGACATGCCAACCTAATCTAGGAAAAAGAGGATGGACTCCAGAGCGACCACAAATTGACACCAAGCTGCCACAAGACGTGACTTTGGTAAGTGTTACTTGTTGGCCATTGGTTATGTTTTTGGTTTTTTTTATATTGAAGAAATGTAATGTTCCTTTACATGAAATTAATGAAGATTTACTTTCCTCTTTTTCAGATTCCGCACCCCCCCTCCCCTTCCAAAAAAGCAACCCTCCACCCTACACCCCCTCCTCAGCCACAGAAGGCTCTTCGATTGACATTATGATATAATCTATTAATAAACAATGTTGTTAGGCGACTATATTATAACCTTAGATATTATACAATATATCCAATTCACAAACAGTTATTTCTGCAGGGTTTTTTTCTTTTAAAGCAATAGTCTGTGCAGTAATCGACCATCTCTGCTTATAGTAAACACTATACAGTGCATGTGTGACGACATGTATAGGCTCCAAAAGTTCATAGAAATCTATAAATTTGGCAAATGAAATTTAGAAGTGTTGGTACTGGGACAGAAGTATGGAGATTATCACAGAATATCATTATTTAAAAGTTTGTACTCCACAAATACAGACTTGACAATACACACACCATCTACGAATCTAATCATAATTATTCAAAGGCCATAAAAAGAAAAATTGCACCACAGGCGGTAAAAAGCAAACATAGTCAGAACCTTGCCTCAAATGTTATATCCAGTAATCAAAATACAGCGGTAAATAGAAGCCTCAACCATGCAACAATTAAATATCGGTGAAAATCTACATGAGACCACCATTAATTTAGACTTCACTTTGACCTACTAGATCTACACACATCTGGGATCTGCACACTAATTTTATTACTATTATTATGATGCCTTGTGAGGGTCATCTGAACGAAAAGCGCGAATAACGTCTCCTAGTTTATTTTGACCAGGTTTTATTTGTGCTTGTGCAAGAAGCAGGCAAGGGGGGGGGGGGGGGGCGTAAGTGGACTTTCACTCAAAGATACCGCAACATATCAGGGACATGAAGCCTTCTTCAAGCAAGACACTCTCAGAACGAAGATCACCTTGGAAAATAAACTACGTGAACACGAGTTGCTGCAAAAACTAAACCCATACTTTACTTTTACTTTTATCCACCGTTTATACCCTTTTGGGTGTCGAGTGAAGAATTTCTCTCTGCCACCAGCCGGAGAGCTTTGGTCAGGGGGATGCCATGAGTTGTTAGTGTTTCCCTGACTCCATCTATCCAGGTCTTTCTTGGTCGCCCTCTAGCCTTGTTGCCATAGAGTTCTTTTTTGTAGGCACATTGATCTGGGTGGCGTGTCGGTAAACGCATGTCAGACCATTTGGGTCTTTGGTGTTTGATGTGATGCATGGCATCATTTGTGCCCACCACATCTCTGACTACTGAGTTTTTAATTTGGTCTCGCCTGGTTTTGTTTACTGCTTTTCTAAAACATCGCATTTTACATGTTGTAATTCTTTACTCCTTTGTCTTTTTCGTTGTCCATGCTTGGCCTTGATAGGTGAGTGTTGGGGTGAATGTGAATATGGTGCTGATCATTTTGAATTTTGTTGTCATGGGGATGTTAGGATGTTTCAATAGTGAAACAAGCTGGTAACTAACATTTTTGGCCTTTTGTACTCGTGTTTCAATTATTCTATTCAGTCCTCCATCCTCTGTGAATATACTTCCGAGGTACTTAAATTTTTGGACCTGTTCGAGACTGTTGTTGTTGATGTGTATCCTGAGTGGTCCAGGATTTCTGCTTACTTTCATTGTCCCTGTTTTGTTCATGTTGATCTTCATGTCATAGTTCTTACATTCTTCTGGTGTGGTGTTGGAGACTTTTTTCATCTTTGTGTACCAGGGGGTCGTCAGCGAAGAGTAATTTATTTAGGGCGTCTGGTTCTGTGTTGACCTCTTTTGTAATTCTATCCATATATATGATAAATAATTGTGGTGATTGGAAACAACATTGTCTTACTCCGGAAGTTATCTCGAACCATTCTGTGAGTCCCTCTGACGTTCTTATTGTACTTATGCTGTTCTCGTAAATGTCATTGATATTATCTAAAAGTTTGCCTCTTACAGTGTAGTTTTCAAGTTCTTTCCACAGTTTGTTTCTCTTCATTCTGTCGAACGCTTTTTCCTGGTCGACAAATAAATGTACTGTGTTTAGTTCCCTGTTATGCCCTTTTGCACATTTGTCGTAGGGCAAATATTGCGTCGGTGCATTCTCTTCTCTTTCTAAACCCCATAACTAAACTCATAAAATTAATTTGAACATAGCAAGTGAGAAGACGGGAAAAAAACGATGAAGCGGTGGAATGTGTGGTATGATAATAATGGTGAGTTGGTTTTGTTTG
>NW_004797606.1:653070-654006 GCF_000002075.1 Aplysia californica
TTCTTCTTCTTCTTCTTCTTCTCCTTCTTCTACTTCTTCAGCTTCTTCGTCTTCTTCTTCTTCAGCTTCTTCTGCTTCTTGTTTCTTGTTTTTTTCCGCTAGGCGAATGATAATATTATTGTTATCGTTATTAATTAATGTTATTACCATTATTGGAGTGGGGGGGGGACTCTTTTTACCATGCATAATTCTATCATCTGGCGCTTTTGTGTTTAGTAATGACAACAAAGTATGCCGCATTTTGGATTTTGAAATGAGCAGTTAGTCTTAGAGTAAATACACAGGAGACTTTTATATACAAATAAATAAATGAATAAATACATAAATGAATAATTCACTTCACTCTTATAACGTTTATTGCTAAGTTGCACATCAAAGTTTTGCCAGAGCCTCAACCTGAGATGGTTACAATAATTGGTAAGTAGCTAATTTTTAAAATCATGTTAGTCTTACAGTCCTCAGCTCTTTTGGGTCACGAGGTGGGCACCCTCTGTCCCGCTCCCTAGTGGAGTCATCTTTATCGTGACACCGAAGGTTCCGAAAGCTTGCACAAAGTCTCATACTCTGGTGGTGACATTGTCGGTATTAGTACTTAAACTACTGGGCTAAGACTAGTAGATAGAGGGGAGCAGACAGAGATCACAAATGTTGCTGGTATGGGGGTTGTGATTTTGTGTTTGCATTATGAAGACTCTATGTTTCGTCTCTTCTTAATACATGTATTATGTGTGCAGTTACGTTGATTTTAGTACATGTATACTTTTATCTCATTGATTGTTTTCAACCAGATCGTTTATCGTAAATAATAAGTACAATGACTTATGGGTTGACCTGTTAGACGTCTCACAGTCCCGGGGCGAGTGGAGTCATCACAATACAGTTACCGTTATTGTTATGATTACTATTGTTATTATTATTATCATTATTATTACTATT
>NW_004797606.1:655071-658050 GCF_000002075.1 Aplysia californica
AGAGATAGAGAGAGAGAGAGAGAGAGAGAGAGAGAGAGAGAGAACGAGAGAGAGAGGACAGACAGACAGACAGAAAGTCAAACAGACAAACAGAGAGGCAGACAGACAGACAGAGACACGGAGAGAAACAGACAGAAGCATTGGGGTTTCATACAGATCTTTAGTTCTGGTTTTTTAGGTTTATTTTGTAATGTTAAACTTAAATGGGTAGGGAACAGTATACGCATATAAAAATGCAAAAAGCTGTGTTTGTGATTTAAGTATGGTGGTTCTTGATTTGCCCTAACTTTGTCTTTGGTTTGCTCATTAGATATCGGTGCCCGCTATGTTTTTAATTAGTTGTTGTTGTTTTTTAATGTGCTACCATCAAAACGAACATGTTGGATGCGGAAATGGTTGGAATTCAGAGGTCACAAAAAAAAAAACCCAGCGTCTGTGATCTAGTACTTAGGCTCTCTTTTCTGCTGCACATAGAACACGCGAGTTCGATTCATGAATTGTGAATTTTAAAATCAAGTGTTTTCGTCTGTTGACTGGTGTAATGTCCATTACATTTTGACAGACCATCTCTATTGCCTTAGTAATTAGGAAACCTGGCTACAGGTAACTACTGGCAACTCGTAACCAAGCCGCTTTGGTGGTTACGTAATTGTTGTCTTATATACAATCGTCCTAGAATTTGGAGAAGAGAATTTTTTCAGTAACAAAGCGTACGTTAACCTTTATTGTCGTGTCTCTCCTGCTGCTTTCAATGTCTGTCTAGATCTAGATGTTGTGATCGTGCTGTCCGACTGTACAACTGGGATTCTTCACATTATCCCTGTCAGCCTGGGTTAGCGCCGTAAAGCAATTTCAAAACAGTCTGCTTTCTAAATTACCTTACTTTTACTTTTTTCTTCCTCTTGTACCGGTGGGTGTCGCGGGGAGACACAGGCGTCTGTCTGCAGCAAGGCGAGTGGCCTGTAGGAGGGACATCACGTGAGCTTTGAGGGTGTCTGCCACAGATTCACTCCATCGCCGCCTTGGTTTTTCCTTTGGCTCTCCATCCAGAATATTTAATGTTGTATGCTCTCAGAGCTGGATGGTTTGAGGGTATCCGCGTGAGGGGTCCGAACCACTTGACGCTTTCTAAATTAAATGATCTAAATGATATCGGAATGGACGTAAAACATTTTCGCTATCAACCAAGCAGCAAGAGACTATAACTCAAAATGGTACAGAAAGAATTAAGTGCATTCAGCTTTTGAGTAATCTTTTCTCGTAGTCTAGAGCCTTACATAACCAATCTCAAATCCCTCGAGATAAATAGAATATTAATCAGTATGTGTCTGGAGTCTGGAGTCTGGAGTCTGGAGGTCGAAGCGTACAATCAAACCGATTGTTGTAACAAGTACTAAATACCTGACATCAGCACATGCACAAGACTCTTTTTTTCTGTTCAAGGATCAGGGGATAGTGGTTTGTTTTCTTTGGTTATTAAAGAAAAGCGTTTGTTTTTCTAAAGTAATAAAATGGCACTCATATGACCTTATGCAGTTGCGAGCTCCGTAAAACCCTCTACTATAAAAAAGTAATAAAATTAGATGGTTGGCAGGTGCTCTGGTGTAGTTGGCTTCTTCTTTCCTATCAAACATCTGTTGTCCTTATCTGCCCTTCTTCTTTTTTATGTTTGTTACTCTCTTGTAACACCTCTGATCTTCTGGCCCTCATATGACCTTATGCAGTTACGAACGCCGTAAAACCTCTACTAAAACCAAACAAAAAGTAATGAACTAATGTTCTTTTTCATTATGGAAACTTGGTTTAGCAACAAATGTTTCATAAGATGTGATGAGCGCCAATGGCATTACACACTGAATGAACTTGCTTACTTAATGGACTTAATGAACGAATTCAAGCGAAGACATTATAATATAAAGTGTTAATCTTCAACAACAAATCTATTATGTTGGAGCAAATGCCACTATTTCACTATTTGAATACCCCCCTCCCCTTTTTTTCTAGCCCCCTCCCCACCCCACCCCGAGTTTCCTTTTCCAGGGCTAGTTACGTTTGCCTGTTAGTATTTTTACGCAACGTTGATGCATTTAGACCTTTTAAGAGTCGAGCTGCCCTGATCCTGCCTGCTAGCAACAAGACACACCAGTGTTGGGGGGATGCTTTCTAATTTTCTTTCTTTCTTTCATTTATTCGTTCGTTCTTTCTTTCTTTCCCGGGGTTGTTTATCCACAGCAAGATGAAGCCCTCCGCAATCGACCTCTACTCTGTTTTATCAACTGTTTTTCGTGTTCAGGTTGTATTCATCCTCTCTTTGATGTCGTCCTGTCATCTTGTTTCTGGTCTCCCTCTAGATCTTTATCCTGTTCTTGGTCTTCATTTTGTTTTTGTTTTTATCTTATTATGTTGTACTTCATTTTGCAGATATAGATGTGACCACCCCATTTCCACTTTTGTTGTAGTGTGAATTTAGGGATATCTGACGTTCGTGTTTTCTCAAGTATGTGTATGTGATTTTTTTGGTTCTGTGTGCGTACAGTTCATCAAAAATGTAATACTAATTGTAGGTGATTTACATTCCCTTTGACACGAGTTAGGCAATTTAGGAGGCGAACTATTTCAACACGGACGAGCTGTAGATGGCTACTACAACGTCCCAGCGGGCAGACCGGGACACACGAAGAAAATTAACAGAAAGAGTAATATTAGTCAAATTAAATTAATCAAATAGTACTATCCTGACTGTGTGGTTGAACTCAACTCTCTTTCGCTTACGGTGAAGAGCCAAGGTATTTCATTCAACTACTGGCAGCTTTGAACTCTGTGGCGTCAGTGGCCTAGTGGTTAGGCTACCGGACTCGCAATCGCGAGGTTGGGGGGTCGGGGGTACGAGCCGCGAGCCCGGCGTTGTGTCCTTGGGAAAGGTACTTTACACGAATTTTCCTCACTTCACCCAAGTGGAAATGGGTACCCGGCCATAGA
>NW_004797606.1:659183-661402 GCF_000002075.1 Aplysia californica
CTCTCTCTCTCTCTCTCTCTCTCTCTCTCTCTCTCTCTCTCTCTCTCTCTCTCTCTCTCTCTCTCTCAACGGGCCTCTTCTAGCTCGACATATTATCTGGAGATACTGCTTCTGTCTGGAACATCTTGTTTCCATGACAACCCTTTCATCACAAACGCATTGAGCTGGCGGACGTTGTGACATAATAATATTTGGCCCCCAGAGAGTCCCCAGGGCTCTAGCCACAGTCTGAACCTGACATTAATAAAGGATAGAAGCAGAATCAACAACCGTGAGTGATGTATCGATAAATAAATGGACTGCCCCTGAGGTTCCCATATTATGGGACTTTGAAGAGCTAGGCATTCCGACCTCCTCTTAGACTTACAGGTCAACGCCCTCTCAAGAGACTTATTAGTGCGCCAATGGCAAAACTTCTAAAGAGAACGTTTTTGCAATTAGTATGCGGACAAACTTGTGAAGTGCCAATTATTTTTTCTCAACATTGATGAATGATAAGGTTGCTCTCGTAAAATTCATGAAATATTGCGGTAACGATTTTGCAAAGTCTTCCCTTTTCCCCGATATACTTTCTACTATTGAACTAGCTGGGAGGAATGGAGTGTGAGAGTTTTTATTTTAGATTTTTAGTTTCTGTATTTGGCTTATTTTTCAGAGATGAACGATTTCAAGGAAGACATAAGACACACTATCTCAGTGTCAAATCTACAAATGTAGGAGGTAATTGAATTGTTTATGTGGAGGTACACTACTCCTGTAGTGCCAATTACTTTTTTGGAATTGGTATTTGAATGCTCTTGAAACATTAAGTGGCGTCGGTGGCCTAGTGGTTAGGCTCTCGGACTCGCAACCGTAAGGTCGTGGGTTCGAATCCCGTCAAGGGCCCGACGTTGTGTCCTTGGGAAAGGCACTTTACATGAATTTTCCTCACTTCACCCAGGTGGGAATGGGTACCCGGCTATAGACAGCGAAAGATCTTGTCAATTTGTTAGTGTTTGAGCGCTTAATCGGCTGCTCGCACTGTATGCTTCCCGGGAAGCTGAGAATGTTTCGGAGTGTTCTATGGTCTGCTGGGGTAATAATATAGTGTAAAGCGCATAGAGCCTGCTGCTGAGCGGGGATATGCGCTATACAAATGCTATCTATTATTATTATTATTATTATTTCATGAAACGTTGTTGTTTTACAATTCCATACCTTTCTCCAATTTTGTTTTGGTAAGTGTTTTACGGCGATCGCAGCTGCTTAAAGTCATATGAGCGCACGGGAGCGCACATCCTTTCTCCGAATGATGAAAACTTGACAAACAAACAAGGAAAGGGTGCTCTCTGGGGTCGAGAGTGTATTGTGTTTGCCTCTCATTCTAGGCGTATTCTTTGGTACACATAAGTACTACCAACACTTTGGATACAGGTTATTATTAGAAGAAGTCTGTGGCATTTAAAAGTACCACCGCAACGAAAACAAGTGAGTAGAAGTATTCTTCAGTACAGATTAGTAACACCACAAAAACAGAATTATATAGAAGTATTTTTCAGTACACAAGAGTACCACCATAAACATGTAGCATAGAAGTGATAGAGGTATTCTTCTATAGTAACAGCAACAATTTGAATACAAGTGGGTAGACGAAATTCTTGAGTAAAAATTAGAACCACCACAAAGAATAAAAGTGATAGAAGGATTCTTCTTCACACATGAGCACACCCAACACTTTGGGTTTAGTGAATTGAAGTATTCGTTAGTATACACCTGTGTCATCTTTCATTCTCTCTCTCTCTCTCTCTCTCTCTCTCTCTCTCTCTCTCTCTCTCTCTCTCTCTCTCTCTCTCTCTCTCTCTCTTTCTCTCTGTCTCTCTCTCTTTCTCTCTCTTTCTCTCTCTCTTTCTCTCTCTCTCCCACTCTCTCTCTGTGTCTCTGTTTCTGTCTCTGTCCCTACCTGAGTTTCTCGGTCACTGGACTTTTAGTTCTTTCCAGTCTCTTGGAAACTCCTAGTGCCCTCCTATCCTCTTCTGATTGGCCTCTTCTCAGGATGGACAGACAGTCCTCAGACACCCCGGTCCTCAATGCCTTGTCATCTAACTCAAAGAGATCTTCATAATAGAAGTATTCTAAGATCTAGGAATTCTACGCCTAAGTATATAATTACCCCAAGGCGTGGAATAAAATTAGCTTTAGAGTCTGACTTATTGCTTTTTCCGAGGGGAGACGAAGACGAC
>NW_004797606.1:661502-662914 GCF_000002075.1 Aplysia californica
TCTTTCTCTCTCTCTCTCTCTCTCTCTCTCTCTCTCTCTCTCTCTCTCTCTCTCTCTCCCTCTCTCTCTATATCTCTCTCTCTCTCTTTTTTTTTCTTTGTCGTTATCTCCCCTGTTCCCTGCTCCCCCCCCCACCCCCTTTATCCCCCTCGTCCTATTTCTCACTCTCTCACTTAAGTACAGAAGCAGTGACAAGTATTTTTGGTACACATTAGTACAAACACGAAGAATAGAAAAAAAATTTAGTAGAATATTTAAGCACAAGCAGGCTAATCTTCGGTACAAACGAGAACAATCACAAGGATTAGCACAATGTGCACAATTATGATGTCACCATAGTTTAGTAGAAATAGGCAATTCGCCAGTGCAGTTTATAAGCTATTCTTCGATACACATTAGTAGGGCTGGGCAATGAGTCGCTTTAGAAAAATCCGGATAATATGTTAGTGCACATCTTCGACAAATATTATGATGTGAACCGCTTCGGCAAATGGGTTAGAACCACTTCAACAAAAGGGTTTGCACTACTTCAACAAATGGGAGCACCCACTTCGGCAAACGGGTTAGGAAAGAGAGGTAAGAGTCTGAATTCGGATCATGTTTCATTGAGCGCGCTCATATGACCTTAGCAGTTACGAGCGCCGTAAAACCCTATACTATACTACTACTATGTTTCATTGAGAATTATCCGGTTATCCGTACAGTTTGTCCGGATTTTGCCCACCACTGCACATTAGTCCAACCACAAAGAATGATTAAGTAGAAAGAGCCTTTTCTTCCGTACACATTACTACCATCACAAGGGCTAGATAGATGTGAGTTAACATTATTCTTCAGTTAACACTGTTTCACTTGGATTCTGATTCATTCATTCAAATGTCAGCGGAATTCATTTCTGTGGTTTTTTAATTAATAAGAAGAATATTTGGAGAAAAAATCTTTTTGTCAGAACACAATGTTTTATGTTACTGTTGTACGTTGTACAGTATTATAAAGCGCTCAGAGCCTGTGTACTTTAATCGTGGTTGAGAGCTATATTAATGTCATTTATTATTATTTATTATTATTTTATCATCATTACTTGGAATGATTAGTCTTCAGTACACATTATTTTAAGACAATGGAGAAGAAATTATCTACGCTACGCGATATTACGATCATGAATAATAGAAGTAATTGTCCAGCCCATTACCAATCCTAGCCGTCTCAGATTTCATTCTTTTGTTTTCCTCTTCTCTCTTCAAGATTGTAAGAAAATCGTTGAGTTTGCTCTTTATGAATAATTTAACACTTTTCTAAAAGCGAACAGCCAAATTTGTAACTCTCTGTCTCTCTTTCTCTGTCTCTCTCTTTGTCTCTGTCTCTCTGTCTCTGTCTCTCTCTCTCTCTGTCTCTCTCTCTCTCTCTCTCTC
>NW_004797606.1:663261-665567 GCF_000002075.1 Aplysia californica
CTCCCCCCTCCCTCCCTCCCTATCGTTCATTCTACATATACAGAACCGTCAAACATCATTATGATCTCTTGTCCTAACCAACATCTACTATTGTTCTTTCAACGCTGTATTTTCTATTTGTTTTCCTGAGCTTTCAAGACCGCCAGGGAGTGTAAAATCGATGTGGTGGATAATCACAGGTGTGTTGTGTGAGTGAGCGTAGGTCTATCAATGAATGGAGGAAATGACAGGGGCGGGAACAGAGAGCTTCATCCATTCATTGATGTAAAAGTTGGTGTAGTGTATAGTGAACGTAGTATAATTGGCTTGATGGCGCTGCCTCAGGCGGACAATGACAGAGTCTGACACTGCAAGCCTTCTCCCAAATTCTCAGACTCCAACTCTATCCTGCAGCCATGCCATAGCTCTGGCACGATCAACATCTCTCAGATTTCGTCTTGGTGGCATGCTGATGCTAGTTTGTCACAATTTCATTTTAGTATTTGAGTATTGACGACAGTCATAATTACAGCATTTTAACACTGTTGTTGTAACCTCAGTTTTTTATTCTGCACCTTCAAATTGGTGGTGCAGAGGTAGTCCCTCTAAAATGTTAATTCAGCATGACAGTGTTGTTCAATATTTCTTCCTTTTAGTAAGCATATCAAGGCAAATTGTTCTGTTAAATTATTTCGACAATGAAGTTCATTTCGTTAAAAACAATTGAATAACAAAATTCAATTCATACAATCAATCAATCATTCATTTATTCCTTTTGAGAGTGTCAGTGACAACTTCCATCATGCAGGGTACAGTCGAGGCTTGTGACAAACTGGCACGCTTCCCTGGATTTTGCGGCGTCTTTGATTGCCCCCCAAAGTGAGTACAGTTTGAGACAATACGTCCGTTTATGACGTGCGCCAGAAATGTTTTAACTGAGAATGTCCGTGGTGTCGCACACAAGTTGATTTTAAAAAAAGCAATTTTGGCTTAAATGATCCGGGGATTCCGTTTTGGAATCTTTCAGCACACATTGGTAACCCATTAACACTTTCAGAGTAAAAAAATTGAAACATTCCTTGCTGTTCTTTTTTTTTGGATTGAAAAAAAATCAGGGTTGTCTGTCAAGGTGGTGCTTACCTTCTGTTGAAGTTTGTATATATCTATGTCCATCTAATTATCTGTCTATCTGTATACCTGTCGACATATCTATCTATATTATACCTATGAATTCTATCTATCTATCTGTCTAGTTATTCTATTTATCTATCTATCTATCTATCTATCTGTCTATCTATCTATCTATCTATCTATCTATCTATCTATTTTCTATCTATAAATCTATCAATCTATCAATCTGTCTGTCTGCCTATCTGCCTGCCTATCTATCTATCTATCTATTTATCTATCTTTCTGTCTATCTATCAATCTTTCGCATAAAATTGTAATCATGGTTTTCGTCTGCTCTGTGAAAAGATTCAAGCCTTGATCTATTTTTATAATTATGTGAGGCATCGTGGTGAAATCAGGCGCTCCTAAAAAATGAAATCGAAGAAAAAGGCATGGTTCTAGCAGTTTGGCAATTTTAATTGAAATTTTATTTTTTCGTTAAAGATCTTTTATGTTCATATGGAAAGACATTTCCATGTGAATTTTACCGAAAAACCTTGTTTAAAAGCACAAAATATGTAATTTTCAGTTTTCAAGGACTATTGAAGTTATCAGACTTTGGCGGCCACTTTCTCATTAATTTAACCACTGAAACCAGGCTACTTAATGTTCTTCAATCACAAATATGTCAACTTCTATTTAAGCTAGAGGGACATTTTTATTATTTAAAGCAAGACAAATAAAAAAATTTTCAGATTGTATCAATAGCTCCACATGCCCCAAAATTGACGAGCGTCTGATTCCACCACGTCGTGACACATATTATGACGGAAAACGACTAGAGTAGGTATTCGATTACTCCATCTGTCAAATTCATCCAAGAACATCCTGCATCACATTTTTTGCTCTCAAATGCATCACCTCTGCCCATCCCGCACTCTTCCTAAGTCAATTCGCATAAGTAGAATTGTACGGGAAACATGCTGCATCTTATGAATATGATAGGGTTCATGGTGTCGTACTCCTTGAAACAAACAAAAACAAACAACCCCCACCAAAATTATTTTTTTTTAAAACAAAAAAAACCCCCCAACCAAATAGAAAACAAGTAACCAAACAAAACAAAAGAAAAGAAAGCACAAACCAAACAAAAAACGCATTAGCAGTAATAAATGTGAAGGAAGTACAGGCGAAAAAAGTAAAGCTGTTAAGGGGGG
>NW_004797606.1:668113-676115 GCF_000002075.1 Aplysia californica
TAACAAGGGTTGTTTTGTCACTTGATGATCTGAGCGTTGTAGGAGGCACATAGGGTGTTAAAAGCTGTTTTAGATAGTCCGGTGATAAATTAGAGTGCAGAGATGCATAATGATACAATACACAAGTCTGTCTGTGCTAGCAAACTACTTTCAGCCTTTGGTTTGTTTTGCTTGGGAGGTTTGAAATCAAAATAAGAAAAAAACTCTTTTCTGAAGACAGCATGTCACATTATCAGTTTCTTAATGTTTCAACTTTAGAAATATACGTTTTCTGCTTGCTTTGCATAATATGCTTATATTACTATTCTTTTATTTGAGGTTTATTTCGGGCGTTTTTTTTGTGTGTTTCTTTTGGGGGGGGAGGGGGGGGGGAGTACAATCATGGTAGCACAACGTGTAATTTGTGGGGCTAAAAATAGAGAAGAAAAATTCCAGATTTTTTTTCCAATCCCCACTCTGACTCCCGACGGGCAAGAACATTGGGGTGTTTTTTTTTTCATAATGAGACTCTTGGATGCATCCTCTTGACGACTTGACTAGCCCTTTAAACATTTTGGAGTGGGTGGGTGGCGGGTGCTCTGATGCAGTTTTTTTTTCTTTCCTATCAAATATCTATCGTCATTATCTGCCCTTCTTTTTATGTTTGTTACTCTCTTGTAACACCTCTAATCTTCTGGCGCTCATTTGACCTTGTAGTTGCGAACGCCGTAAAAACCTTTGCTAAAACTAAAAACCTTTTTGATCCAGATCTATTTCGCCAGATGGTATCATCGGTATAGTACTGAAAACATTATTACACTCGGTATGGTGGTAGACCAAGCTTTTCGTGCAAGTTAAACTCATGATTACAACTTGGTAATTTCACTCGAAGGGTACGCACCTCTCTGCACGAACGTGTCGTTGGCGTGAATAGGTTGAGATTCACTTGTATTCTATTTCGTCACATAATGATGTATTGTAATATCTATGATTATGCAGCAACGGAAATTTGTTATCGTTCATTTAGTGATAAGTATCCTCGAGATTGTGTTGTTGTTGTTGTTTTTGTTTTTTTTTGGGGGTTGTTGTTGCTGTTGTTATTTTGTGTTTGTTTGTTTGTTTGTTGTTTGTGTGAGCTTGTTTTTGTTTGTTTGTTGTTTTGTTGGGGGTTGTTGGTTGTTTTTTTTGTTTTTTTTTTTTTTTTGGGGGGGGGGGGGGGGCTTTTTGGGGGTTTTTTTTAGAGAGAGAACTGAATGAGAGAGAGAAAAAGAAGATAGAGCTGGAGGCTAGTTTAGAAACGTAAATCAGAAAGACGGACAGAGCGAAACAGAAAGCATTTTATCGATTCGATTTTATTTAAATGCAATAAGAAGCGAGGTATTTGTATTATTTAATTGAAGTATAGTTCCGTCACATTGAATGGGCATTATGAATTGTAAAAAGACAAAAACAGATAGCTCTAAGATTACGACAAGAACAGATACATGAGTCTGAATGACTCTCGTACTCGCAACCGTAAGGTCGTAGGTTAGAATCACACCAGGGGCCCAGCGGTATAAGAATGAGTATCACCAGGGTAAAGACAGCGAAATATCTTGTCAGTTTGATAGTGGTTTAGCGCGTGAAGTCCGCTTCTTGCATTGTAGGCTTCCCTGGAAGTTGAGAATGTTTCTGAGTAATCTAGGGTCTGCTGAGGTAAAGATTGTTTTAAAACGCATGCGACAAGTCGTAGAGCATGTATATGCGCTATATAGGAGTAATAATTTTTATAATACACTCATAAAATTGGAATGATTTAATATGTCCCTTATAGACACTATCGTGGGACGCTCAATGTTAAAAACAATCAGGAAAAGACAAATGTAGTTTTTGAGACACCTGAATAGACATAAGGGTCTTGAGCATCTAGCTCTCACTGGCAAAATTGAGGGCAAGCGATGCATGGGTAGGCCCAGAACAACATACTTAGGGAACCTAAACAAATGGGTAACAGGGAAAGATCAGGGAAACGTAGCTTTTTTTAGAGCATCCGAGCAAAGGAATGAATGGAAAACCATGATCGCCGATGTCTGTCGCAGATCTGGCACTGGATGATGATGATGAGACACTATCCAGATCATTGAAGAGGCACCACGGTGAAAGCGAAAGAAAAGGAACAAATACCACTTTTATGTTCCCCTGCAAAAAAATAGTTCGATTGAATTACGATGAAAAAATGCAATACAAACATAAAAAAGTTTTGTGATTTACCAACATCATGCGTAGTTTAATGGTTGATTTTTCCTCAGCATTTAATACAATTCAACCGCACATTGTCAGTGGAAAAACTTCTGAGTCTGAGAGTTAGTCATCATATCGCAGCATGGGTCCTGGAATTTTTGACAGGTAGACCACAATATGTGAAGCTAAACAACACAAAATCTGACACAATTCTTTGTAACACCGGCGGTCCTCAGGGCTGTGGTTTGTCACCAGTTTTGTTTACACTATATACCAACGATGATAGAAGTAAATATAAAACAACACGCTTAATTAAATTTGCAGATGAACCCGCTATTATTGGATTAATAAAAGCTAGATGAAAAAGAGTATTTCAAAGAAATATGTACGTTTTTTAAATGGTGCAATTCAAATTTTCTATAAGTGAACCTTTAAAAAAACAAAAGAAATGGATCTTGATTTTAGGAGAGGAAAACCAACAATCCCACCACTCGTAATTGAACAAGAAACAATTGGAATCGCGGATTCATACAAATATCTTGGTTTTACAATCGACAACAAACTTATATGGCAAAACCACGTAAACAATATCTTTAAAAAGATAAATCAGAGGCTGTGCTTTCTGAAGAAACTTAGATCTTTCAATCTGAATCCATCCATCCTTAAGATATTTTACACCACCATAATAGAAACTTTGATACATTTTGGTATCTCTTGTTATGGTAGCTATTTGGGAAGGCAGTACATCATAAAAATAAACAAGTTGATAAAAAAGGCATCAAGAACAATTGGTAGAGACCTAAGTAACTTTGAATATCTGCACAAGACAAACGTTCTTAAAAAAAGGCGGAAATAATGCTTAGTGACAATAGCCACTAGCCACCCACTAACGTTGGAATTTCAACTATCGACCTGCAGTGAATGATACATTTCCAAAAATGCCAGAGCAGACAGATACAGAAATTCATTCGTACCAACTGCAGTGAGGTTACTGAACACACAGTGCTACAAATGAAAAAGAATGTTTTAGCGGGTTGTCCCAGCACATGAGACGTAATTTTACTAATGTCCTGTCTTGTGCACCTTTAGGTCTAACTTTTGTAACGACAAATTTCTCCCGGCGAGATGAATAAAGATTGTCATTGTCCTTATACAGACGGGAAAAGATACACCACGGCTAGCCCTAACAGCTCAACGTCCTGGAAATGAAAGTTTCCAGTGCAGGTTCAGGTTTTTTGTTCAAGGACAGACTCATTCTGAACGACGATGTTCAACTCTGAGGTTTCATTTGTTTGGTGAGAAAGGAGGAAAGGAGGGGGCGGCATTAAAAGGGTTCAGATTATGTCCAGCCTTTTCTTTTATCAACATTCTTCTGTTTACAACTCTGGAAACCATCTTTTTGTATGTGTCACACATTCAGACCGAAGGGCTAGAACCCAAATGGCCGCTGGATCGGAGAAGTAAAGTAAAAGTAAAGTAAAGTATGTGTCACACACGGTGGAACCAGGCGCTCGTCAATTTTGGTGTATATGAAGTTATTGGTATCATCTTGCAGCTTGTTTATTTGTCTTGCATTTGAGGAAATGGATATCCATCTGTCTTGAATGGATGTCGAGATATTTTTGCGATTAAAAGTGGTGGATGTGGGTGCAAGAGGTAAAGCGAGTGAAAATGTGGCCGCCAGAGTAAGTTGGATTTCAAAGCTTGAGTGTCCTTGTTTTAGTAATCGCCACACCGTATTGTGTTTTTGAATGGACATGAAAAGTGTCGAGCCAACTGAGAAAAAAAAAATTAAAAACAATTTGCCCAACGTGCAGAGCAATACTAGTTTCATTTTTACAGTTTTTTGACGAGAGCCTGATTTCACTACGATGACTTACATATTATCCCCCCTTAGTCTAATTACTCAGCAGGAGCTCTGGAGTCCTCGTCTAACTAACTACCCTTCATGCCGTCTGGCTGCTGTCCCCAGTGTCTTCAGAGACAAAAGCATGTCTTTGTCGAGGAGCTCTCTTGTCAAAACCCAACGAACACAAAGAGGAACTATTCAAGTGAACAAAATGAGGGGGGGGGGGTAGCTGCTCGCCAGGGAGATTCAACTCTCGGGCTCCCGCACGGCCTTTCTTTTATTATCTCTCCGTAACTTTAATCAAGATATCGGCATGCCGCGAGCTATTGCTACCCAATAACTTCCGACGTGTGGAAGTTATATCACGGGAAAGTTGTTTCGCTTGGAGCCCAAAATAATTATTAAGGTTAATGCCCGTGGTCCGAGGAATTTCAGTTCATTTTGTAGCTTAATAACTCTTGCTTTCGAGACTGGAGCCCAGTGCATTCAAATTGGTTAGCACACATGAATTCTGTCCTCTAAAGCCATTATAATATTATTAAAATGACTTAAATGTTTTTCAGTTTGACACTCTGCTAAAAGTCTTTTCTTGATCCATGGAGACAGTAATGGCTTCCTTGTTGAACTCGATAGTTTTCAAGCATAGCTTTAGTAATAAAAATACAGCACCCGTGCATCATCCTCTTCCTTGGAGGTACCAGAACAGATCGTCTGTCTAGAAATCTATTTTCTCTTTGCAATACGTCTTATCATTTTGCTCCATTTTTGCGTACTTTTTTTGAGTGTGCTTAGAAGAAAGAGATGCCTCAGTGTTGGGTGTCGAGCAGTCATTTTTGTTGACATTATTTTTCCAAAATTAAGGCATATTGCCCGTCTGTCAATCATCTTGGCATTATCTCTGTTCCCAAGTTCTGCTAAAAATTCGTCTCAGCTAAATGAAAACTTTGCTTCCACAAGCTGTTATGGCTTCTACTGTGATGTCATGTGGTCTATGGGTTTTGTTTTGGAGGCTGATTTTAAGTGCATTTCTCAGGGTAGTTTGAATTGTTCTTGTTGTCAGTGACAAACGTCTGTATTGAGAATGAAGTTACTGGAAGTGTCCATCTTTTCTTTTTAGCCTAATTGATTAGAAGGGCCTTTCCTTTTTCATCGTTTATTACGCATGCCATGTTGCACGGTTCTCGTTTTACCTGCGTGCTGTCCAGTCTTTTACAGAACTCTTTACTTAGTTTTGCTTCTCTGTTCTTTCTCCTGTATTCTAAATAGATAATATATTTTCACTCCAATCTTTAGTCCAAAAATATCTCCAAGCCTAGTACTCTATTTACTATGTTTTGTCCACTTTTTTAAAGCATGTTATTGGGTTTACTGAGAAAAGCTTTAGATAGTATTACGAAGTCTTGGCTGTTCTGGACCAATTTATACTATTTGGAAAAATATGTATCAATGTGTTCTTTCATGTGTTAAAGTCTGCTCGGAAGAACAGGGATCCACAAAACTTTATATTACTGAATACTTCCAGTGTACATCGGGTGCCAAACAAGGCGCATTACTTTGCCCTATGTCATTTCCTTTGTTTTTATCTCAATTCGAAAAACACTTTTCAGAATCAAATACGTATGCTATACAGGTATTGCTCAATGATAATGACGGTATTTTATGTTTAATGTACGCTGATGACCTAAGGCTTTCTGACAATGTTGGAGGTTTACAAAAGAAAACCAATATGTTATAACATGATTTTTGACAGATATGGGGTTACATAAAGTGAATACGGGGAAATGTTAGATGGTTCTTTTTGGGGAACTGGAGGCTATCTCAAAATATTTTAGTGATGGTATGGGGGGGGGGGGGTTAAGATTTTAGATACAGTAATCCATTTCAGTTACTTGGGCATTTCATTTTCATCGCATCAATGTCGGAGATGAACGCTAGAAGATAAAGCTTGTGAAGCTCAAAGGACTGTTTCTCGAACAAGAAAGCTTTTTTGGTTCATACCAAAATTAAGTTTCAAAACAGCAAACACGGTTTTTTTAAATATAAAGATTAAACCAATGCTGCTTTATGGCTCTGAAATTTGGGGTACCAAAAATTGGGACGTGATTGATAATGTTCAGGTAAAGTTTCGGAATGTCTTTCTGGATCTTGGCAAAGCTGCACCCAAATGTTTAGTTCTAAGAGAAGTCGGAAGAACTAAGCTATGCTCTGATTACATGCATTGTGTCATTAAGTTCTGGTGCAGACTTGTACATTTAGGAAGTGTCAGATAGAAAGAAACGTTACATGCAATTATATCGTACCTGTGAACAGGGCAGAGTCAACTGAGATACTGAAGTTAAAAACCTTAATTTCCCTGTGTTTTGGACATGCCTGGCCTTCTCAAAGTGTTGTGAGCACTTGATTATTTATCAGTGAAATAAAAAGTTGGCTTGTTTATCATTATGTGAAGAACATAAACTTCCATTAAACAACAAGATCAATCTCTTTCGGTGAAAATGAATAACTTCACCCTTTATGTGAGAGGTGTAACTCTCATGAAATTGAAGATGAATTTCACTTTATTTTTATTTGTCCATATTTTGTCCATCAAAGAAAATTGTTAATTTATGTCAGCCTGACTCGGCTCAGTGACAGATATGCGCAATATTTGACCCATGATAATAGGTACGTGCACCACCTATACTCTTTCATTGTGGAAACTTTACTTAAATTATGAGTGTTTTAAATGATGGATGTGGGCCAATGGCCTCCAACACTGAACACAAAAACATACTTACTAACCTACCCCTGTATTTTATATTGTCTTTTCCGGCTTTGACTTCTGCTATACTGTAAACAACTTTTTTGTTTCCATTTTAATAGCTTCTTTCGTATCACTTTTACAAGAGCATCTTTTTTCTGTCTTTGTTCCTTGTTTCTGTATTTCTGATGAGGAATTCTTAAAAGATTTCCACTCTTTCTTCTTATTTCATAAAAAAAAGTTATCAGATGGCATCCCATTGTACTCCTCAGTAATAATATCTTTGAAAGCCTTCTTGATGTCTGGCTCTTCCAGGTTTCTTACATAGTTTGTTGAAGTTCTTCTCTTGTGTTTATTTTGGCTGGGTGTATGATGAAAGCTACACCGTGTTTAGCTCTCTCATCGTCAGGTGTTCCATTCCAGATCAGGTGGCAGCCTTTGTGAATAAATTGGCTCTTGTTGCTTCTCCTCTTCCTCGTGTCTGAGTAGCTCATGGCTGATCTTTTCTGTCTCTCCGTGACATTCACAATATAGAAATTTTAGGTTCTTTGTCTCCAGGTCGCTGACATCCCTCTGGGCTATTTTGATTGTTGTTCTAGTTCGTTGTCCGTCTTAATGTTTCCCGTCCGGTTGCCGTTTGATATAATTTTTCATTCTGTATTTTCTCCTTTGTTTCTTTTATACCAAGATGAAGAATTAAATTATCTGCTGTCGGCTTGCTAGGCTAGTCACGGTTTCACCAGAGCCTTAGTTGTCAGCGGCGTTTAGCGGTCACCCAGGTCAGCCTTCATGGCTAGAGTAACGCCTCAGTGACGCCATAAAATCATATTATCGTACTTCACCCACACCCAAATATCCTCTACTTTGTCCTGTTTCCATCTGCCCAGGCTGAGGGTTGGATACTGAGAGGCGAGATTCTGAGTGCATATATTCTCCACATTCTGGCGCTTTCAGTTTTCTCTCTTTGTCCTTGTGTAGATACCAATGACATGAGAAATCGGATGGCCTTTCACGAATAACTACTTTATCTCATAGTTGTACAATAGTTATAATTATTGTTTTAGATATACATGGAAGATGCCAATTCTTATTAATCTTTGAAAAATCGTAAGTAAAGAAGTGAATATTGGCAGGTGTTTCTTTCTATGTCAAACGAAAATAATGAATGTTTATGGTCATGCACATATCACATCTGTGTATGGCCAGGGGGGGGG
>NW_004797606.1:677192-679489 GCF_000002075.1 Aplysia californica
AGAGAGAGAGAGAGAGAGAGAGAGAGAAAGAAATAGGGGCATTGTGGAAGAGAGAGAAAGAGGCAAACAGACAAACACACACGCACACACGCGCACACACACACACACACACACACACACACACACACACACACACACATACACATTTATACATACATACGTGTGAGGTCGAACATAATAATTGGGTGCTTTTAAGCACAAAGGGGCTCTCCCCAAAAATGCTGTTTTGAAAAAAAAACCGAAGTTTAAGTTTTTGACTCTTTTTCATTTTCTTTACAAAACGGGGAGAATTTTCTTTATAACCAAACAAAATTAATATACACAACCAATAAAAATAAATTTGTCTTATAGGTAGGGCAATGCCCACTTTAGGTGTTGGTCAATATTTCTGGAAACCCACGAAATCTGGGTTAGCCCACTTGTCCTGAAAAGCGACCAATTTATGAAGACTCAAACAAGCAACACCCACACACGACAATTTTGTCATGATCAGCGAAACAAAGCGTTTGCTACATGAAAGCTGAGAAATCGCCATGAGTACATCATCGTGTGGCCGCATTTAGAATCTACCCAGGTTCCCTTTTAACCGATCTTTCCCTTTTAAATTTTTTTTACTAAGGTGTGTGTGTGTGTGTGTGTGTGTGTGTGTGTGTGTGTGTGTGTGTGTGTGAGTGAGTGTGTGTTTGTGTCGGTGTGTGGGTTTCGTTGCTTTCTCTTCAAAGGCTTTTTGTTGACTTTCGTTTGCTCATTTGTTTTATTTTGATTGTTTGGATAGTTGCTTTTTTGGTTTGGTTTCTTTGTTGTCTTGTTTATTTGTTTTGTTTTTGTATGTTTGTTTATTTGTTGCTGTGGGTTTTTTTTGTTTGGGTTTGTTTTGTTTGTTTGTTGTTATTTTTTGGGGCTGGGTTGTTTCTTATTTTACTTTTTGATTGTTTGTTTTTTTCTTCTGTTTGTCTTGGGTGAGGTGTGGGGGGGGGCTTAGGTTGGGGTTTTTTCCGAACGGGAGGTTGTTATTTGGATCTGTCCGCAGCTCTTGACACAATTGACCATGCTATTCTACTCACAAGGCTTGAGCGCTCTTTTGGCTTATCGAGTACTGTGCTTTCATGGTTTAAGTCATATTTACCAGAAAGAGTTCAGTCAGTGCAAATTGAAAATAGCTTTTCAAAGCAGGTCAGGCTCGATTATGGAGTTCCACAGTGCTCTTTACACTATATACACAGCCCTTAGCAAGCATTTTACATGGATTGAATTATCATTTTTATGCCGATGATTCCCAAATGTATGTTAATGGCACAATTCAAGATCTGCCAAACATGATTTCTATCCCTAAACAATGTTTTTTTTATTAACTTAAAAAGTGGATGACAGTAAACAAATTGAAACTAGATCTAAACAAAGAAAAGACAGACATCATTCTTATTTTAAAAAATCCACGATTAAATAAAGATCTGGAAAAGGTCAACTTTGATTTTTATGGGCATATGACATCTAGTGATGAAGTTGTCAGGAATCTCGGTGTATATGTTGACCACCACTTATCAATGGGCTCGTTTGTAGGATCTCTGTCCAAATCCCTTTATTTTCAGCTGAGAAGTATAGGCCTAGTTCGAAAGTACTAAAACAAAGAGACCACAAAAACACTGGTAACATCTCTTATCCTATCTAGATTAGACTATTGTAACTCACTGCTAGCAGGTCTGAACAACAAATATTTGAATCGTTTATAAGTAATTCAAAACAATGCCGCTAGACTGATAACAAGACCTAAAAAACGAGACCATGTCACTCCATTATTAAAGGAACTGCATTGGCTCCCTGTAAAAGGCAGAAAAATATTTAAAATATGCGTCATGTGTTTCAAATGTGTAAATAATACTGCTCCTTTTTATCTACAAGAATTATCAGTATATATAAGCCAGGGAGAAACCTAAGATCATCAAACGATAACACCCTACTTGTGACACTTGTAAAATCATACAAATCATATGGAGAGAGATCTTTCTCATATCTTGGTCCATTTATGTGGAACAGATTACCCACGAAACTGAGACAAATAAAAACGCTTGATAGCTTCAAAAAACATCTTAAACATTTTCTGTTCCTGCAGGCCTATCCTTCATAAGCTTTTAACGTTATTTTTCATTATAGTTGTTCTGTTCCTATGTCTGGATGAAAATAGTCTCTCTCTCTCTGTCTCTCTCTCTCTCTCTCTCTCTCTCTCTCTCTCTCTCTCTCTCTCTCTCTGTGTGTGTGTGTGTGTGTGTGTGTGTGTGTGTGTGTGTGTGTGTGTGTGT
>NW_004797606.1:679589-681181 GCF_000002075.1 Aplysia californica
CGGGAAAAGGGATTGTTGTCTCACTTTTGTCGTTCTCAACCCGTCATTTGTTTGGATAAAGAGAAGCATATCGACACAATAATGGTTATTTTTAGTGCTGGATAAAAGTAAGACAGACAGACAGAAACAACAGGGAGAACATAAAGAAGTAGGACATACGGGGTGGAGTCCTTCAACCATCCGTTCAAACGTTCTCAAATTAAGAGTACACATGTATATTAACATGTCGAAAATTAACGAAGCAAAGCGGTTAGTTGCCAGCTTTAGAAGAGTTCACAGTGGGCGGAGGCAATAAACTCCACCTTTGAAAAAAGGGTATTCCAATGTAAAGCGCATTGAGCTACTTTTTTGGGAACTGCGCTATATAAATGTTATATTATTATTATTATTATTATTATTATTATTATTATTATTATTATTATTATTATTATTATTATTATCGATTTTGTTTGTCTCTTTCTATTTTTTTTGGAGTGTTGGTTGTTTATTGTGTGGATGACGAGGGGTTGTTGCCCTGCATTAAGACGAGTTCTGTAATCAAAGAAGAGACGGAATTTGGTACGGCAGAGCGGCATGAAAGAGAAAATGTGCATTTTGGCCTGTCCTCTAGCGCCCTGACCCAGTCTCTTTATAATTATGTGAGGCGTCGAGGGGAAATCAGTTACTCGTCAAAGTAATAAAATCCTAGAAAAAAGGCATTTTTCCTACAGTTTGGTCATTCTTTACCAAAATTGTGTTTCTTTGCTCAACATTTTTATGTCCATATTAAAGCACATTTCTATGTGAATTTTACTGAAAGACGTAGATTAATGACACAAAATACATACATGTTCAGTTTTCGAGGATACATTTTTAAAAAGAATTGTGTCATTATAGAAGTTACCAACATTTGCGACCATTTTCTCGTTTATATAACCTCTGAAAACAGAATACCCCACCTCTTTTAATCGCAAATAGCTCGCAAGGCAAATATGTAAATCTAAGCTTTCTGATGATAACAATAACGCCACATGCCGAAAATTTGACGAGTAGTGCCTGATTCCACCACACAGCGACACATATCACGACAGCTCGAATGATGGTTTCTCACATCCCGTCCACTTTATCTATCGGCCTGTTTTCCTTTCTCTCCCTCTCCCTCCCTTTCTTCCCTCTTTCCTTCCCTCCTTTCCATCTTTCCTTTCTAACATCTCTTTGAACCCTCTTCCACCCCCGCCCATCCTCCACGCCTCCTACTTTTCTTTGCGCACATATCAATTTGATTCTATGTATTTATCTGAAATTATCAATTAACTCTTCCTGGTCTTTTCTTTATTGGCTGCTCAGGTATTCGGTTGTTTAGATTCCCCCTTTAGTAAATGAAGGATTGGCAAAAATGTTGTGAACGTTCTCATATAAATGGTTGTAAATGACTAAACAGACACACCACTCACAGACACCAACGTACATACACACTCACACACATTATATTCTATATACACACTCACACACATTATATTCTACATACACACACACGCTTGAACGCAGGCAAAAACACCCACCCACATACACATATACAGAGAGAGAGAGAGAAAGAGAGAGAGAGAGAGAGA
>NW_004797606.1:683654-685706 GCF_000002075.1 Aplysia californica
CCATGACGCATGCAAGCGTGTGTGCGTGTGTGTGCGTGTGTATGTGTGTTTGTGTGTGCGCGCAGGTGTGTGTGTGTGTATGTGTGTGTGTGTGTGTGTGTGCATGTGTGTATGAGTGTGTGTGTGTGTGCTCGTGCGGTTGTGTGTATATGTTCAGTATGTGTGTATGACTGTTTATGCGTGTGTAGGTGTGTGTGTGTATGTGTGTGTGTGTGTGTGTTTGTGTGTATGTGTGTGTGTATGTGTGTGTGTGATTGTGCGGTTGTGTGTACATTATGTCTAATACGTGTGTGAGTGTATGTGCGCGTGTATGTGTGTCTGTGCGTATGGATGTATAGATGCACGTACGCGCATACAACGCACTTTGTGAGAAAACACTTGGAAAGAAAGGAGCAAACCACATCAGAGCACCTGCCAAACTGAATATTCCATGATGCTGATATATGAAATAGCTATTTCGTGTAAAACGCGTGTTATGTCTTAAGAAACATAGGTATCATGCCGGGCTATGGTTCAAATCCCCATGCTTCATGTAAAGAGATTGTAGGGGGAGGGGGAGACGTGGGGGAGGTGACCTTTATATCCCAATGCTTGAAGTAAAAATATTGTGGGTAGGATAGGACGTGGGAGAAGTGACCATTATACCCCAATGCTTGAAGTTAAAACATTGTGGGTGGGGGGACGTGGGAGAGGTCACCATTATAGACTCCCAATTAGCTTGGTTCTGTCGTTGTTGGACTTTAGAACTTGAATAAACTCCAAGATTTGAATAGTGCGTTGAACTTGTAGCAAACTTTATAGTACATGTACCACGCAGCATACTACATTATTGTTGTATCATTCACTCTGAAAAATTATGACGCCTACAAGTAATGAAAGTAGCGTCTTTTTGAAGATATTAGACTTTATAAGGACAATAATAAACAAATAAACATAAAACATAAAACCATACAAATAAACAATAAAACAAATAAACATAAAACATAAAACCATACAAATAAACAAAAAAACAAATAAACAAACACGCAAAAAGAAAACATCACCGACGATAATAAGGGAATCAAACAAAAGAGTTATAAAGAATCACGTATTTTTGTGTGTACCCCCTCACCGATTGAAGTACATAATTCAACTCTAACTCTAAGATTAATTATTGGGTTGTTGTTTTTGGGTTGTTGTTTTTTTTTACACTTTACACTATTATTATGGCATTAAAGAATGGAGGGCATGCGTTTCTTCAGAAGAAGAACAAACTGTTCCCAAAGACGTATTGATTTTAAGTTATTATGCAAGGGCTGCTTTGTACTTTGGAGAGCACTCACCTCTACCTCCTTTGAAAAAAGAATTAAAATACAATTTTTTTAAACTACCACCACCACCCCCTACCCCGTCCAAAACACCAGTCCATTGCTTTCCACAAAACCAATCAAAGGCAGGAATTTTTATAGTGTACCTAAAAAGCTGAAAGAATGTTAACAGCTTTAAAACATGTGTTTGTTACTAGATCTAGTCAGTATCTGCTTGATTGATTCTGCCGCTTCACTTTCACTGCTTACCGCCAAGAGAATGTAACTGTTTGAGGTAAGTACTGTATATATAACGTTCTTCAAAGTACTGAGCTAACTTTGATGTTACTGTAACGGCAGTGTCGTAAGTTCTACCTGAGCTGAATCTAAGACAGGTGAAATTTTCGACTTAAGAAAAAAATAGCTCATTATACTTCAGGTCGACTGATGTGGTAAATGTTATGTGTTGTATGCACTTATATGTGTGTGTGTGTGTGTGTGTGTGTGTGTGTGTGTGTGAGAGAGAGAGAGAGAGAGAGAGAGAGAGAGAGAGAGAGAGGAGGGGGGCAGGGAGAGAGAGGGAGAGAGAGAAAGAGAGGGAGAGAGAGAGAGAGAGAGAGAGAGAAAGAGGGGAAAAAGGGGGAGAAAGAGTGGGTGGGCAGCGGGAGAGAAGGATCCGAGAAGGTAGAGGGATAGATTAGGGATATGTAGAGGTGAGGGGGAGACAGAGGGGGTAGTGAGAAGGTAAAACAAAATGAGGGAGAGA
>NW_004797606.1:686470-688683 GCF_000002075.1 Aplysia californica
TTCTTCTTATGTTTTTGCAGCGTACCCCACGCAGTTCCTTAACTCTTCGAGTGACGTGTCCCGTCTTCTCGTCGCGTTACCAGTCTAGTTCTTTGTTCCTAGCGAGTGATAAGCGTCTCAAATGTTAGAGGGTGGGGGCCCGCAGGGAAAGAGAGAGAGAGAGAGAGAGAGAGAGAGAGAGAGGGGGGACAGGGAGAGAGAGAGAGAGAAAGAGAGAGAGACACACACATAAAGGGAAAGTCGTAAGTGCGTTTATTTGTGAGCGTGTGTATATGAGTGAGTGTGTGTGTGTGTGTGTGTGTGTGTGTGTGTGTGTGTGTGTGTTTGCATGTATGTGTGTGTATGTGAGTGTGTGTTTTCGTGTGTGTATGTGTGAGCATGTGTGCGCGTGTGTATGTATATGTGTATTCTAATTATTGTTCTTCTAAACGGCTATGGTAGGCTGACCTCAAAGTATCTTGGCGTTTTTGAACCCATCTCGCCTACGTCTTTTGTATTGTAGTAAATGTATTTCAGAACCTGGGCTAGTTATGGTTGTCCAAGGGTTATATAAGGCAGTTATTATTGATTTACCGTTCGCTTTAATTAACAGACCAGACGGTTGTCTTCTTATAGTCACAGAGTGCGAGCAGACATAACCTCTAAATCGATATTCTGTCTTGGATGTTAAAATTTTGGTTCTTTACCGTTTCCTGGAAATGAGAAAAGTTCGATTCTCAAAATATAACACGTCTTTTTACACGTGGAAATGTTGTATTCTGTCCATTTTGCCTTTTCATGAAGGGTGGAAACGGCCCGCATAGGTAAAGAATTATATTATATAATGAGAACGGAACAGTAGTAGTAGTAGTAGTAGTAGTAGTAATAGTAGTAGTAATAGTTGTAGTAGTAGTAGTAGTAGTAGTAGTAGAAGTAGTAGTAGTAGTAGTAGTAGTAGTAGTAGTAGTAGTAGTAGTAGTAGTAGTAGTAGTAGTAGTAGTAGTAATAGTAGTAGTAGTAGTAGTAGTAGTAGTAGTAGTAGTAGTAGTAGTAGTAGTAGTAGTAGTAGTAGTAATAATAATAATAATATAATAATAATATATAACATTTATAGAGCGCATTTCCAAAAAAAGTAGCTCAATGCGCCTTACATTGGAATACCCATTTTTCAAAAACCTTTCTTACTACTTCCTTTCTTCTCAAGCAATATACATTAATGCACACACACACACACACACACATACACACACACACACACACACACACACACACACACACACACACACACACACACAGAGACTATTTTCATCCAGACATAGGAAAAGAACAAATGTAATGAAAGATAACGTTAAAAGCTTATGAAGGATAGGCCTGTAGGAACAGAAAATGTTTAAGATGTCTTTTGAAGCTATCAAGTGTTCTTATTTGTCTTAGTTTCATGGGTAATCTGTTCCACATAAATGGACCAAGATATGAGAAAGATCTCTCTCCATATGATTTGTATGATTTTACAGGTGTCACAAGTAGGGTGTTATCGTTCGATGATCTTAGGTTTCTCCCTGGTTTATATATACTGATAAGTTCTTGTAGATAAAAAGGAGCAGTTTTATTTACACATTTGAAACACATGACGCAGATTTTAAATATTATTCGTTCTTTTACAGGGAGCCAATGCAGTTCTTTTAATAATGGAGTGACATGGTCTCGTTTTTTAGATCTTGTTATCAGTCTAGCGGCATTGTTTTGAATTACTTGTAAACGATTCAAATATTTGTTGTTCAGACCTGCTAGGAGTGAGTTACAATAGTCTAATCTAGATAGGATAAGAGATGTTACCAGTGTTTTTGTGGTCTCTTCGCTTAAGTACTTTCGAACTAGGCCTATCCTTCTCAGCTGAAAATAATTCTCCACAACCGCACAAACACACAAACACATACAACTACACACACAGCCCCCCCCACACCCACAAACAAACACACTCATATACACATGCCCAACACACAAACACACACACACACACACACACACACACACACACACACACACACACACACACGTACACACAGAAACAAACATACAGAAAGACATAATGTTCAGATTGAAATTCTAGCTTACAACACATGTCCTAACTTACACACATGAACACGGATATATAAGTCTGAATATGAATATGAGAGAGAGTGTGTATAGAGAGAGAGAGAGATATAGAGATAGAGATAGAGAGAGAGACATAT
>NW_004797606.1:688845-692638 GCF_000002075.1 Aplysia californica
TTCCTGACAACTTCTTTACTAGATGTCATATGCCCATATAAATCAAAGTTGACACTTTCCAGATCTTTATTTAATCGTGGATTTTTTAGTAGTAGTTGTTGTTGTTGTTGTTGTTGTTGTTGTTGTTGTATATTGGGATGACGTTCATTGTCTCTGCAATGTTCGGAACAACACGTACAGATTTGTTTAACCTAATTTATCTTTTATTATACCTTTCCCTTTTTTTGCCAAGTTGGTTTTAGTTGTTTGGTTTATATTTTTGTTGTTGTCGTTTTTACGTTATTTTGTTGTTGTTGGGGGGTTTTTTGGGGGGCGGGGGTATTTTTACTTTAGATTTTTAAGGAGAGGGGAGGAAGGGCTATACCTGAAGGCTGTCTCGCTTATTTATAGATTAAACTTTACCAAAATTCCAGATATTTATATAACAAGCATAGTAAAGTGTCTTCAAAAATGCAATCAAATTTTAGAAGAAAAAAAACCTCGTGGCCATGGAGACAGTGACTGTATTACATTTTGTGTGACGTGTCTTATACAGTGAATACCTCAATTATTTTCAACGGAAATATGTTATTCTTTTGCATGTTTGTAAACAAGCAACAGTTCTCCAAAACGGTCGTTTGAATTTTTCCTAAACAGTTACTTTTTTTTCTCTAAAGAATGTGTTTTTGCTCGAGGAAGTATTCAAGTTTGTGTGGAAGTCCATACTCCTGACATCAGCAGCAAAAATGATTCCACATACTCAAAAACCAATAGACCATTTTTGGTGTAATATCTTCTCTTCACTCTGTAAATATTTCATGAACATTGAATGAAAAATGGGGGCGTTATTCATAAAAGTGTGTAGAAAACTGACGGTAAAAAGAGATACATTTAATGAGGATATGATGGTGAATAACATACCTGCTCTTTGACCAAAAAAATGAGGTTTTACGAGGTTCTTATGCATTGAAATAGTTGTAAGAGAGGCTAAAGAGGTATAAAAAATGGCTACATCTCAAAGTTCACGATTTTTAAACCAGGATTAGGGCTTTCAGAGTGTAGCTCCCTCCCACCACTTTAACATTGAGTACCATGTCCTATAATAAAAGTTATACAATCACGTCAATTGAGGCAAAAGACAAAGTACTTCAACTTTTTTAAATGCAAAATCGTGCATAGTATAATATTGTAATCACGTTTAACAAACACACCAAGTTCTAAGCCAACAAGGAAGAAACATAGCTTTGCATTGCATTTAATGAAAATAAAAAGCCATGCACTGACTTCATCTCTGAAAATCAGCTGAGATCGAGGGCATCCGGTGCCTGCAGGCATTCTTTGGAACGCTGCTTCAAAAACCCCGGAAGTGTCCATAAAGTAGTCTTGAAGTGTTCGTGGCCATTAGATTGAAGGACCGATTCAAGGGAGAGAAATCGTGCGTGGAGACAACATTAGAGCTGTATAGCATTAATGCGGAAGAAATGTTACTTGATGTTTTCTGGAAAGGTTCATTGTCCTCCGCATCACCGACTGGCTGCGTTGTTTTCTGTTTAAATTAGGTATGAAAAGTGTGGGTTTTTTCGTCACTTTTTAAGCGTTCTTGGGGAAAAATTGAGTGTGAACTTTTAAAAAGCTTAAGCCTACGGTCGTTGAGACGAATAAAAAGTAAAAGTGTCTCGGAGTATTATTCAAAATGAGTGCATTCAGATGTCCATATTCCCAGACAATTCTGTCTCGACTTGCACAATAGACGCCATATAAGTCTTAAGAGCTCGTGTAATTCAAAACATTATGATGTCTTTAAAAGAATTATAACAAAAGAAATGTGCCACCGTGCGATGGTATCAGGCACTTGTCTGTTGTTGTTTTTTGGTGATTTTTTCATGGAATATGGAGTTATTTGTCATTTTCTGTCTTTCTATAGAACATAGAAATTCGAGATATTTGCGATTGAAGGAGGTGGGGGTACCTGGTTTTAGGGGTAAAATTAGGGTGAATATGGCCACCAAAGGTTGGTGACTTCCATAGCTTGACAGTCCTTGAAAACTTAAAATGTACACTTTCTGTGCTTTAAATCAACGTTTTTATAGTAACATCAAGACATAAATGTCTTGTTAAGTATGCCTAAAAGGTATTAGATTAAAAAAGTAAAAATTCGACAAAATTGCCATACCGTCAGATAAATGGTGATATCTTCGACTTCATTATCTTGACGAGTGCCTGGCTTTACCATAGGCCATAATGCCTGACAAATGAATACTGCTGTGTGAACACTGATATATCGTTTGCGAGCTGTTCAAAATTATGTTTTAAGCCCAGAAAGCAAAATGTTTCAGGAGAGACGGGAAAATAAAACATTCTTTTAACAACTGAATTTAACTAATGTACGTCTATCTTTTCTTTGATTTCTCCAAATTTAGAATTTGAATGTTGACAAAGTATTACCTGAGTCCATGCAACTTATACATGTACCAGAGATTAAAAAACTCCTATGAAATTTGTTTTCACAATGTTGGGCTTAGTACTTTTAAAAAGATTGCAGACGATTTACATTATGTAGTTGCAAATTCTTCAATATCACTAAAATTTAATCATCATCAAGTGCCGTATCTGCGACAGACATCGACGATCATGGTTCTCCATTCATTCCTTTGCTCGGATCCTCTTAGAAAAGCTGCATTCCCCTGATCTTTCCACGTTACCCATCCGTTTAAGTTCTCTAAGTAGGTTTCTCTGGATCTACTATAGTTTGCATTCTATTTTGTCAGTGAAAGCTAAATGTTCAAAACCTTTATGTCTATTCAGGTGTCCCAAAAATGGCATTTATTTTTGTCCTTGCATGATTGTTTTTATCAATGAGCGTCCGGCTTGGGCTTCTTTAAGTACTACGTCATTTGGTTTGTCCCCCCCCCCCCCACCCATCCATTCCACCACCTAAATAAAAACTTAGAGAAATGTTCATTTCTGAGTTTGATATAAATATAGATTAAAAAACATATCACAGGATATTGTCTGGCTGATGTTTTGCAGTGGAATTAAACACTGAGCTTTTTGGTTTATGTTTTAGTAAGCGTTGTACAGCACTTGGTATATAATTACGGTCATATAAGTGCCGAAGATTAGCGGAGTTACGAGAGAGTAACTAACACAAAAAGAAGGAGGAGAGATAAGGACGATGGATGTTTGATAGGCAAGGATGAATTAACCATACCAGAGCACCCAGGTCCAGACTTTAGTTAACGTTTAGTGCTATAGCTGTTTTCCTTACAGTGTAAACACATAGTAGTAAGCTTTTGCAATATCATAATAATATCATGATATGAGTATCTATAGAAATATACCCCCACCCTCACCACCCCTATAAAAATGTAAATGAATGAGAGGGAAAAAGTGACTTTTCTATGTCTAAAAATCGTTCTGTTTTTTTCCGCCAAGCCTTGGCCAACTCAGGTTCAGTTGAATAGAGCGTCCCTTTAACAACAAAGTCAAATAAAAATGAGGTGAATCTGTTATTGAGCTCATTTCTTTTTTTTTCTTTTTCTTTTTTGGTAAGTGTTTTACGATGCTTGCAACTGCATAATAAGGACATATGAGCAAGCAGGACGCAATAAACATTTTTTCTAGAGCTCATTTCTTCTAGTTACAAGACAAATAACTTGACTCCTCATAGCCAGGCAATCAGATGCAATATTGTTATATTTTGTGTCTTCAAAATCTGCTGTTCATTTTTTAACCGTTTTTCATTCTGTTTGTTTGTTTGTTTGTTTTTCGGGTTTTTTCCGTTTTCTTTCTGGGGGGAGGGGGGGGGGGGTTA
>NW_004797606.1:692738-707738 GCF_000002075.1 Aplysia californica
AGGGGGGGGGGGATTACCTAAACCATGGTGTCAAGGACACATCCGGTCTGACGATCTTTTAATAAGAAGCAGGGCGTCAAACTCATAGAAATGTTTAAAAAAGAAGGAAGTCATCAATCTGTTGGTTAAGAGTACTTCAGAGAAAAAATAATAACGGAAGGAGGAAATTCCCCTCTAGTCAGAAGTCAAGACTACCTGTCATTCTTGGCATTCCAGGCTTTGGCAGATCCAGACGGAAAAGGGCAAACCACAAGTGGGGCATGAGCCAATCGAGACGAGAGTGTTGGTAGTTTGAGATGGTGGGAAAGGGGGTCGGATGGGGTGGGATGTGGGTGGGTGGGTGGTTGGTTGGTAAAGGGATGATCGAATGTCGATTGTATCCCCCCCACCCATTTCCCTTTTGCAGTTTGGTCAGGGAGCTCAAGCGATGAAAAAGCAGTTCGAAATCAGGACGAATGACAGGCGGTGGAGAGTATGCTAATATGCTCATATTATTGAGAAGGTTTGGAGAGATAAAGACTTCGGAGGGAGGTATTCATGTACTAATGTAGAGAAAATGTGAGAGGACTTTTAACATTTTTTTCTTTCTATTTTTTGGGAGGAGGAGGGAGGGGAGGGGGTTATTGAAGAAGAACGAGCAATTGAGAAAGCAGGAGCAATAGAGAAACCACATACGCAGACAAAGAAAGAGAGGTAGGGAAGTGGAAGGAGAGAGAGAGAGAGAGAGAGAGAGATGGACAGACAGACAGACAGACAGACAGGCAGGTAGACAGACAGACAGGAGTCAAGGGCAAGGTAGGTGAGCAAGTGGGAAATAAATGAGAGAGTTGTTTTGTCAGGGAGTCGTTGAATGATTGGGTGGCTGGAAGTACTATGTGAGACCAAGACTGTGTTTATGAGGTAGTCACATAGCAGCTGTATTTTCACTGTGTTGCGTCGTGGTGATATCAGGCGCTCGTCAAAATAATGAAATGGAAGAAACCGATATTTTTCCACCCGGTGGACAAGCTGTTTCGTTGTTTTTTTGTTGTTTCTTTTTTTGGGGGGGTATTTATCTATTTGTTTTTTGTTGCTGTCTTTTGTTTGTTTGTTTTTTAAGGGATGTTCAACATTTCTTAGGCTTATGTCCATTAACACATTTCAAAAAAATATTGGTCGAAGGCACAAAAATTATGAATTTGTAGTTTCCGATGACTCTCTAGCAGTCCCAAGCTTTGGAAGACACCAGACTGTGGTGGCCATTTTCTTATGACACCAGAAAACTCCCACCTCCTTCAATAACAAATATCTTGACGTTTATTTGCTCTTAGGAGATGTTTTGTACTTTTCGTCAAAAACAAGGAGATACAATCTTCTAGACGATATAAAATACCAATAACTTCAAATACTTCACTACAAAAATTGACGAGCGCCTGATTCCACCGTGCTCTGACGCAATTAGTTAAGTGTGCGATGAGTAACGTGCAAGCAAACTTGGAGCTCAAGACGTGCGTCGGTGGGTACAAAACGTCCGAGTTGCTTCCACAAACCTTTCACGACCCTTAGTAGATAAGATGGGACTGACTGAGGTATGGAGATATTGCCGCTGGGGTAGACTCAAGTGATTCCACACGCAATACGATATTGACGTAGACGGGAACGCTTACAGCTCTATTGGCAAAGCATGGCTGTCCTTTAGCGCCATAGACTCAACTAAATACACATCTCTCAAAAAGAAAGAAAGAAAGAAAGAAAGAAAGAAAGAAAGAAAGAAAGAAAGAAAGAAAGAAAGAAAAGAAAGAAAGAAAAAAGAAAAGACAGAAGATAGATAGAAAGACAGAAAGACAGAAAAAAGGAAAGAAAGAAAGAAAGAAAAAGAAAGAAAGAAAGAAAGAAAGAAAGAAAGAAAGAAAGAAAGAAAGAAAGAAAGAAAGAAAGAAAGAAAGAAAGAAAAGAAGAAAAGAAAGAAAAAGAGAAAGAAAGAAACTCAAGACGCGGCCTCTCTGCCAAAGCTCAGAAGTAATATAACATCACCGACGCACGCTGCCAGCTTTCAGCGATCGAGTGTTGTTTGTATTATTCCCTTAGTAAACAGAGTGAGTCCCAAGGCGCTGCTGCTGCTGCTGCTGCTTTAGGCCCCGTTGCCTCATTGATTAGAGAATAAAATATCCAGTTTCCATGTCAAAATTGTTTGTCTCTAGGGGAGTATCGTTAGGTCTCAGGCAAGTATTATTACAGTAGCTCTTTTTTTCTTTTTTTTTTAGCAAATTGGTCCTTGGTACGTGTACTATTATAGTGGTACTGTTAACTTGCAGAATCCTGATACATGTCGTGAGGGTAGCACCAATAAATGTGGACGTTGGGTCACATTTCAAAGTCTGGGTAAAGGAACAGAGAATTGGCATCTTTTAAAATCAGAAAATCGAAAGACTTTTTCTACGGTGATGATGGTGATGATAATGCTTGTAGTGGTGATGATGATGCGGTTTTTTGCTGCTGCTGCTACTGATGATGATGATGATGATGATGATGATGATGATGATGATGATGATGATGATGGTGATGGTGGTGGTGATGATGATGATGATGATGATGATGATGATGATGATGATGATTTTTTTTTGTTTCCTTAATGGGCCTGACGGACTTCACGAAGAAACCTTCGAGCCAGAGCGAGGCTCTTATTCGGCTCCATTGTCAATATGCTTAGCGGCACCTCCACTCGTCCAAATAACTCCATTCAAATTGCCATTGTTTCTGGACATTCAAACATATGTTTGATATCCTCCTTTTCATGGCTGCATCTTCGGCAACATGGGCTGAGCTCTTCATTTACAAAGTTCTTATACCATCTTAAACTCCAATGATGGTCCAACCGCAGTCTCGCTAGCTCAACCTGGTCCCAGCGACATGTGATAGATTTTTGTTCCCGCTTATAGGAGTACCCAGAAAACACATCTCCCAGGTGCTGGTACTTAGTTCTACATGGTGGGTCTCTGATTTCCCTCTTGATCATTGGAAAGACTCCTCTGTATGTCGTTGGTCGTTTGTCTCCTTCGATCTCTCTGGCTTCATTAGCAGCTTGGTCTGCTGCCTCATTTCCTTCTATTCCAATATGGCTTGGAATCCACTGGAATTTTATTGTGGCTGTGGCTTCACTGAACTTGTGGCGCGAATCATTCATGTCCAAGCTGTCCCCTTCACTATGTGGAGTACCGTTCTCAACGATGACAGCCACAACCAATTGAGAAGCTCTGCAGCCGACACCAAAGTCACTGCAAAGAAGCACCTCTACTCGCCAATCTGATGATGATGATGATGATGATGATGATGATGATGATGATGATGATGATGATGGTGGTGATGATGATGATGATGATGATGATGATGGTGGTGGTGATGATGATGATGACTTATCACGTTCCTGAATAGGCCAATACAGGCGAAACGTTGAACATACACTGACGATCAAAAGAAAGTTAAAACTCTTTGATTGTGTAAATCATCTAGTACTCTCAGTCTTTTTTATGCATTTCTTTTCCCTTGAGCAATACTAACTGGTCTAAAAAGTAGGTCGTATAGTTGAAATAACATTAATTGCGTGCATCAATAACTATCTGTGTCCACAGTAAAACACACACAAAAAAAGAAAAAAAATTGGCATTTTTCTCAGGGTACGTGAGTGATATTTTCTTCACTCTGTTTTAATGAAGTTTAGATCTTTCTTTATCAAAAAAATGCAGTAACATGTGATCATTAGCAATCAAGAGCGATGGCAGTTTTTATTCAAAATTTGAGATATCGAGCCTTCGGCATGATCGCACGTTTTTTCTCTAGCCAGACCATTCAACTTCAGCAGAACAGACATCGACACCGTAACGGTCAGAGTCTGGTGCAGGGAAACAGTAAGGGGGGCAAGCGGGGAGATAGAGAACGTTAGGAGTACTCTATTGGCCGATATTTATAGTAACAGCCACAAACAAGTTGGCTTTTACGATAAATATCGGCCAATGGTGTACGCCTAACGTTCTCTAACTATCCGCTTGTAGTGTAAGGAAGGCAAGCAGAAATACAGTAACAGGCATTTTTTAACAGAAAAAAGAAAAGAAAATGGAAAAGAAGCAGGACCTACCACCGGCACCCTCTAACCTGCCACAATTTAGTGCAAATGGGGGGCTTAAGTTTTATTTAACAATATCTGAAGTTCCCTTTTGTTTTTTGTGTTGAAAGTATGACACGGGGCCCAGGGTAAGCAGAATGGATTTACTCTATGAAATAAAAACACATCACTCAATAAAAACACAACTTTTTCATTTTGTGGAGATGACAACGTTATAGAGCATTCTCAGCTTCCCGGTGTGTTCTCTCGCGCCCGATTCCCCTCTCCTAACATCACTAAGGTGTTTTTCCCCCCGCTTTCAGTGATGATATCCTGCTGTGGATGATAAACGTGTCTGTTGTTTTCATTTTTTACTTCCAGTCTCGTGTAGCGGTTCTAAATGTAGCCGGAGTCTCTGTGGTGTGGAAATATTGCTTCAATTTATCTAGGATTTTTTTTTCAGTTCAAACACAAAAAGAGATATCGCCTTCCCATCTTGCGTACGGTAACCCTAGTCAAAGATGTGACGACCTTTGATATTACTACAACAGCCTCTAACTAATCTAACACGAATCAATAAAGTGCATATGTTTTATTCTCTTTTAAACAATAATATGGTATTTTTATTTAACCTCGGCCTTCGAATATATTCGTTTTTCTCCAATACGACCCTGTCAATTGGATGGCGAACCTTGAAAATTCTGCAAATAGCACTCAAGACGGCTAGACAGGATTCGACCTAGTGTCATGCACGAACTAAGTGGGAAAGTAACTAAGCTAACGTGCGGCCATCAGAAGTTGAGTTTGGTTTCAGTTTGTGAAACAAACATGCACCAGTTGTCACTGTCACATTTGCCAGGAGCATACTGTACTATTCTGTCAGAATTGTTTCTCTGTTTTCACTTAAAGTTTCTACACGGATGTTCAGCTGTTACTGTTAGTGAGATAAGCACAAGTAATATATAGACAATGCTCTTTCATGTTATGCAAAAGATAGGAATAAGGGATCTTTTGGTCTTTTTACTACAGAAAAGTGCCCCTATTGTTTGCACAGTATAGACCTACATGTATTCAATCTTACTTATTTCTGCTTTGATGGGTTGTTCTGAATTAAAAGTTTTCATTGAAATTGAAAAATACAGTCGGACCTGCCCTGACGGCCACCTCTATAAGACGACCACCTGTACAAACGGCCACTTTCCATTTCCCCCCTTGCGTTTTTTTCTATATAATTTAACTGTGTAAAACGGGCACCTGTCCAACGCGGCCGCGGCCACCATATTTCAACACACAACCCCTATCACACAAAGCAATAACACCTGTCTTAGACGGCCACCTTAGTGACTCCATTACGCTTTGTCATAAATCAAGCATTGGCCCCTGGTGTTGTGGGCGAGCCGTCATAATCTAAAAACCTGTCGTTGTTAGGTAGTCTCTCCAACTGATCATGTTGCGTAGGCCCCTCCCACTGTTGACCAATAGGTAACAAAATTAATTTTCAGCTGCTGGTGAGGGAAGCGTGTGATCCCTCATAACCCATAAGCCCCGCCCAGAACTAATACACAAATCGCAAGTGAGATGAGTGGTCACTGTTTACCCAGTCTGTAACAAAGTAACAATGGACGTCAACATGAACTTGTGACAGAGCGTCGCTTGTTCTCCGAGTGGTAGTTCGTGTGTTTGTTTCACCATAGCACTTGGTCCTCCCTGTGCGACACATTTCGTTTTATTGTCACCCGTACACAAAAGCAGCAACAAAAGAAAAGAAAACCCAGCGAAAACAACAATAATTCAACTACCTTCGGTTGGGGCCTCAGGAAGGGAGGGTTTGTTTTCTCAGAAGGAATGGTTTGTTTTCTTCATCTTGATCAGTCCTGCCTAAGACGGCCACCTGTCTTATACGGCCACTTTTCTCCTTGACAATGGATGGCCGTCTTACACAGGTTCGACTGTACATGTCCTTGGCTCTCTTTATAAACACATTTCTACTATAAAAAATGTATACGGGTGTGATACACCCAGTTGTCAGGGACTGTATAAAAAAATCTAAATGGCTACCTACAACACCAAAGTGACCAAATGGTTAGTTTGAATACACAGGACAAAGCGAAATGGCATTCTTGAAGATTAAATGGAGTTTGGTCTTTTTATGATAAACGATACACGAACACTCTCAACGTTTTGACGCGAACGGGTGGATTACACCCAGTTGTCAGGGAAAGAGTTAAAAAATATTTTGCATGGTGGTAAAATCAGACGTTCGTCAAAATAATGAAATTAAAGAAACTGACATTTTCCATCTGATAGACATTTTTTTAGATCAAATTTATTGTTAGCTCAACACCTTTTAAGTCCTTTTAAAATTACATGCCTAAGTAGGCTGCATAGGTTTTGACAGAAAATACGTTGACCAACCGCACAAAAAAAATGTTTATTTGCAGCTTCCAAGGACACTACAGCTTTTGAGGTCATCAAACTTTGGCGGCCATTTTCTCGCCAATTTTCTCTCTAACACCAGGGATCTCCACCTAATTCAACCACAGATATCTAGACTTCCAGTAAAGATGGCTGGCTAATTTTGTTCGTATCAAAAGCAAAGAAAATGAAAAAAGACGTAAAACTACACGAACAAGTTCATAAAAATATGCTTAAAAATTGACGAGCACGTGATTCTACCACGTCGAAACACCTGGTTACCTATTATAGTGTTGTTAGTTTTCACACCCGGAGTCTTTGACTTCATGGCCGTCTTCATGACGTCACCAAGACAACCAGTTGGAGGACCGAGAAATCTTCTCTTGCAACCAAAATTCAGCTGTACTCTAAAAATAAGTCTAAAAGGGGCAGTTATGGGTCAGTTCAACAAGATAATTATTGTGTTTACGACGGTGTCGCTGATGAAACATTAAACCGTATCCTTCCATTACCTGTAAGGATACTTTGAACACGCATTACTTTATACACACGCCTTTCTGCTTCAGCTGAAAAACAAGCTTGATTTAGTGACCTCTCATCCTCTGTCATGCTTCTCCGCTCCCCCTTTCCAATTCATTCCTGGTTCTCTGCTCATCCCCTCCCCCCCCCCCACCCCAAGCTCTTCTAAAAACTCCACTCATATACTTCCTTCTTCTATCACTACTCGTACTACGTAGATCTAATTCAAACTTACTTCTTTCTTACTTGTTTCTTTACACCGAATACGCACCCCGCACCCCTCCCCTTCCCAACCCAAGAAAACAAAGCAACATAATAAGCGGATTTTGATTTTCATTTTTCTAATATTCATCCTCAGCAATATTAGATGCTTTTTTTCTTCATTTTCTTTTTTTTTTTTTTTTTTAATATTTAGATCATTCATAAGACGGGCGAGGGAGGACCCGGACTGAGAGGGATACAGCGTCCCGCCCAGTAGACAGAATGAGATACTCGATAAAGATTTTCCCCATACGGACATCGAATATACGTTTTTCTGCGTGCGACGGCGAAGTGCTTACCCACTACACCACAGGCGTCATTTGTTTATGTGTATCTGCGATCCTAATACGGGGTGACCATTGCGGATGGGATCTGGTTGGGTCGGGTCGGGTCTGGGGCGATCGCCCTCATTTTTGAGGGTTTTCTGTTCCAGGCCTTCTTTCTCAGGCTTCCCAAGACCGAGGTGTCTGGTTTGTACTTAAACACCTTCTTGACCTTTTGTCTCGTTGTCTTTCCACCCTTGGATATAAGAACTGAGCATGGCAGGTGGTAGCTATCATGATCTGCCAGTACACTCTATTGTGGAAAAGCTTCGTCCTCTGTTTTGACCAGGGCCAGATCAATATTCGAGTCCTGTTCACCAGTTCTTTGAGATAGTCTTGTAATGGTAGAAATGTTAAGGATGTGGAAATAATTTTCAATCAACTTGCTGTCCAAAACCTTTCCCTTACCATTTGCGTTGACCATGCCCCAGGCCGAGCTTCTGGCATTGAAGTCCCCAACGATCAGGACAACATCTCCAAGATCGCATAGCTCATGGAGAAATCCCAGTCATCTTCCTTGACTAGTTTTTCACCTCCAGCATAGAGATTAACAATGATCCTTGACCTGTTGCGAATCGTTAGCTCAAGTGCTTGTAGCTCTCTGTCCTCCGGTGTACCAAGCAGTGACGTCTCTTACCCGGTGCTGGATACCATTCCTAACCAGTGTGGCCAACCCATGATGAGTGGGTCTCTTTGAGTTAATATGTGACGTGTACCCAGGAGATGATAAGGTTTTAGCATTGGTCTCCTGCAGAAAAAAGAAGTCAAAGTCATAGGCAACTTTTTCCAGCTCTCTTCCTCTTTTCTTACCACAGCGGCAATTCCAATAGCTAATGCAGACGTTTTTCATTTTGAGCCTGTCTGTTTTTCCCTGATACTTCCTTTTTCCCTGCCCTTCTTTTTCTGGCATATCCACTTTTTCCTCTTCTCCTTCTCCTCCTCCCCTCAGTTCTCAGCAACGACTCTGGACAAAGCGTAGCCAATGGAGTACGTTCTCCGTCGCTCCTGCGCAGTTTCCTTTTTTTTTTTTTCAAACTTTTATTCATGTTTGGTTTTTCTAAGTTAGGGAAGAAAACTGTCGTCGTAGCAGAGCCCTATACTAGGGAATGGACAAGGGATATCTTTACGGAGACCATACGCCTGGCGCTGTCCCTCTCTCTTACCAGACGCCCATGCTAGCGACTACTGAGTCCTGTAGCCATTCATCCCATTTTAGGTACACCGTGAGACTACAATTTGTGTAAGGCTGATTGACCCACAGTCTTGCGTCTCTTTGGCAGACGGTGAGCCGCAGGACTGGTGTTTTTTTATCGATGTATTGCTCCTCTAGATCCGTTGTGCTCTGTTCCTGAACCACATGGTTTAGGTTAGCAGGTGATACCTCGGGCTTTGGGCTCACGCACGACTGTCTTGAGCAGTATAGAGGTTTGCTAATTCAAAGTTGACTAACAGCTCGAGATGCACGCCACTACCACCAGATAAATCTAGTGGGACCTGGAGGAACGCCGGGGAGCATCAAGTGGGCTCACTGCCCACAATCCTTAACGTGTCTGCTCCTGGGCTGAAGCCCTCGTCCCCTCAAGCAAACCAAAGCCCAGAAAGCCTAAATGAACTTCTATTCGCAGACGACCAATGTCTTAATCATCCAAACCAACAAAGCCTCTAAAACCACACTACCGAACTGAACAACAGCTACGAGAAATTTAAAAAGAAAATAAAAAACAGAAGTGATGAAAGTGAATCCCCTGAACATTCGTATCATAGTAAACGACTGAAACTGGTGGAGGAGATTAAATATCTAGGCAGCATTTTTTCTGAAAGCGGGTCTATAGACAGAGAAATATACATGCGAACTCAAAAAGCCAACGCTGTCACTTACCAGCTTGCACCCCTCTCATCTCATCCAAACATCTCCATGGACACAAAGATACCACTTATTACTTCAATATTCATACCAACATTATGCTACCAGTGTCAGATCTGAACATTAAGTAAAACCCATGAAAGCAAAATCACTGCATGCAAAATGAAACCCTTAACATCACAAGACGAGACAAGAAGAGAACTGAAGCAGTAAGAGCAGCTATCGGCACTGAGTCCTGCCTGCATTACATAGAAGGACAGAATAAAATGGTTTGGCCACCTGTTAGTTTGTCACCTGGCCAGCTAGCCTCGAGAGCCTAAAACACCCAGCACTCAGGCTATAAAGGAAGAGGATGGCCGCGCTAAAGGTGCTTCGAGGGTGTCAAGGAAACCCTGTGAACACATAATATCATAAATGAAAAAGCTGCCAAGCTAGCCTACAATAGATAACTGTATCTTCCCTCGACGCTTAACGGTGTTAGAGGGTGAAAAAGTAAAAAGTAAATTAAGTAAAAGAAGAGTTAAACTTTTAAGGGAAAAAAGGAACTTAGTATAGACCAAAATTGGGTTCGAGCATGAAATTTCCCAGCCTGTACACTCTGATTCAATTCCGATTCACCAGGGAGCGTAACATATGACTCTTTTCTTGAACCAAATGAAGTGCAAGCTGCACACGTAGGCCTACTCGATTTCAGCGAGAACGGTATTTTGCACCTTAAGTGGGCGGTCATAGAGCGCATCAGGGCAACGAAACATGTTTTTTCTTTTTTTTTTGTTGCTTTGGTTCTTTTTTTGTTGTTGCAAGAGCAAGAGGCAGCGGTCATGACAGTGCACGATCTAAGAAACTGTAATGTAAGTCTGTGGTTAAAGCTAACGTCGACGGTTCATTGTAGCACCAGGTCATTGGCCTCATCCCTTATCAAGGCACAACATAAAGAGTAATCAATAAAGCCCCTCTTCGTTGTATCCTGAACGCACACAATATGTAGTAATACGTAAAGAGACCTTATGATTATTCTTGGAAACGGCAAGATAATGAAAAATAAACATCATATTTTCTTCTAGAAAGTATACTTTTAGCTTTACACGTTGCTCAATCATTTCTAACCCAAATAGAATCACAATAGTACAGTTCTCAAGCTCCATCTTTGCCTCACGTCTTTAGAAGAAACCAACAACTTTCCACACCTCAACATTTAAGAGAACGTAGTATTTTATTTTCCCAAGAGCATGACGGAGCTTGATTTTATAGTTTTGAACATGAGAATTTATAAGATGATAAATTTCGAACGCTGTGTACCATTATGAAATCCTCCAGAATTGGGTCAATGGTTTCCTAGTCAACCTTTAATCATTACGTTCAGTATTGGTTCACAGCTGACATCATGACATTTTAAAGAAGATACTTTTTAAAAGACACTGATTCTATCCGTACCAAGTGTTGAGTCTTCATGTACAATACCCAGTCATCAAGTCTTTGTCTGTTTTAAAAGGGGGGGGGGGGGCAAAGTCAAGATTCGGTTAGAAAATATGGCATTTGAGTTGTAGGCATTTTTAGTTTCCTCAGCCCTTCGTACAACTATTTCACCACATAAGAACCCAAAAAACTTCATGAAATTTTCACAGAATGAAGAGAAGATGTAATACTAAAGATTTATCTGTTGAATTTTTGATATATGGAATAAATTATAGTTGGTGGTGTCTGGAATGTGGATTTTCACGTATTTTTTGCAAACTTGAATGCTACCTCAGAAAAAAAATTCATTAAAAACTTTCTAATTCGTTTAGGAAAAACACAACAGACAAATTTTTAGATCTAAAGTTTGTTAACACGCGTGCAAAAAAACAAAAATTAAAATTTCCAAGAGCGATAAGTGCGGTATTCATTACGTAAGACATGTCAACAAAATCCAATATGGCCGCCGTATCCATGGAAACGAAACTTTTTTGTCAAATTTGATTGCGGATTTTAAAACTCCTTACTATGCTTGTTATATGTGTCAAATGTTGTAAAATTCGGTCAAGTAATAAGCAGCGAGATAGCCTTCAGGTGTAGCCTTCTCCCCCCCCCCCCCCCCCCAATCCCCTTAGAAGCTTATTTCATTCATTTTGATATTATTTTATTCGACATTTTCGGAGGAATAAATGACCCGTTTTAAGGACAAGCGAGCTAACCCAGATTTCGGGGGTGTCCAGAAATTTTGATCTACACGAAAAGTAGGCATTGCCCTACTTATAGGAGAAGTTTGGTTTAATTGGTTTGTATATGTGAGGCAGCGTGGTGGAATCAGGATCTCGTCAAATTTGGGCCATGTTAAGTTATTGGTATCAGCTTATAAGCTTGTTCATTTGCTTTATTTGGATTTAAAAAGTACCCATTTACTTGAATACAAGTTGAGATATTTACGAAAGAAGGAGGAGGGGGTCATCTATTTTCAGAGGTAAAATTAGTGAGAAAATGGCTGCCAAAGGCTTGTTATTTCCTTAGCTTCATTAAGAGTCCGTGGTAACTGAAAATTTACATTTTCTGTGCCTTTAATCAACGCTTTTCAGAAAAATCCACACATAAATGATTTTTTTATTGGGCATGAAAGGTGTTGAGCCAAAAAACAAAAATTTAATAATTCACAAACCTGCTGAAAAATGCAAGTTTCTTCATTTTGGTTATTTTTACGATTCCTCTCGTCAATTTTTGGACAGGTAGAGTTATCGGTATTATCCTAAAGCTTGTTCACTTGTCTTTATTTGGATGAAAAAAATATCCATTTATCTTGAATACAAGTCGAGATACTTGCCAATTAAGGAGGTGGTGGTCACATGTTTTCAGAGGTAAAATTAGTTTATCCGTGGTAACTGAAAATTTACATTTTTGTGCCTTTGATAAACGTTTTTCAGAAAAATCCACAAAGAAATAAGTTCTTTAATGGGCATGGTAGGTGTTGAGCCTCCCCCCCCCAAAAAAAAAAAAAAAAAATTAAAAAATTGATGAAAATTGACAAACCTGTGGAAAAAATGCAAGTTTCTTCACTTGATTTTTTTTTTACGAGAACCTGATTCCACTACGCTGCCTCACATATGTTTGGTTAAGAGAAAACTCTCCTTGTCTTTTAAAGAAAATGAACAAGGGGAAGAAACTTTACCTTCGATTTTTTCAAAACAGCATTTTTCGGGATACCCCTCTTGTCCTTAAAAGAGATCAAATATAAATGGCAAAACATCCTGTTTTGTCTATAGCCACATGTCAGCAGAGAAAAGGTTTTTTAAAACTTGCTAACTCGGGATCCGAGCTCAAACCTTTTAAGTGCGACGGAGAAGCGCCACACTCCTTCTCCACAGTCCCCTGGAAGCTGCTCTAAGCCACAGCCCTACTTCTAATACAGTTTATAGTTTTAGTAACTGCAACTGCATAAGGTCATATGAGCGACAAGGGGTGGATTTCAACAAAGAAGTCCTTACAGGGAATCAGACTTACTCTGCTCACCTCTCTAGCTTCAACAGCACAAAGTCTGCTTCGGCTATTAAGGCACCCCGGAAAAGGCAGTTCACAAGAGGGAGACAAACATACAAAAGAAGTAGAGGAAAAATGACGATAGTAAGGATTGGGAAAGAAAAAATATCAGTTCCCTGTTGCAGATCAGGCACAGTTATGAGCATAACATTGATCAAACAGCCCATTTACAATTACAATTCTTCTGTGCATAAGAACATTGTTAATGTCCCCCCTTTGGAAATCCTACTTCTACTATGTTTATTTGTAGTAGAGGTTTTACTACGCTCGCAACCGCATAAGGTCATAGGAGCGCCAGAAGGTTAGAGGTGTTACAAGAGAGTAACAAACGTAAAAAAGAAGAAGGGGAGATAAGGACGATAGATGTTTGATTGGAAAGAAGGAGCCACCACACCAGAGCACCCGCCAACCACCCACCCTAACTTCTACGACATAGCAAATCAACGAAATATTTTGTTTCTTATATGACTTTTAACATCAACTTTACGACGTCATCAGTGAGTAAGAGAAAGAGAGAGACACAGACAGACAGGAGGACAGACAGACAGAGAGAGACAGAGAAGACAGTGACAGAGAAAGAGAGATAGGGACGGGGGGAAAGAGAGAGAGAGAGAAAGAGAGAGAGAGAGAGAGAGAGAAAGAGAGAGAGAGAGAGGGGGGAGATGCAAGAGGAAGAGAGGCAGAGTTTGCGTTTGAAAGGACGAAAGAGCGAGAGAGAGAGAGAGAGAGAGAGAGAGAGAGAAGGACAGAGACAGAAATACAGAGAGAGAGAGAGAGAGAGAGAGAGAGAGAGAGAGAGAGAGAGAGAGAGAGAGACAGAGAGAGAAAGAGATAATGATGTGCGTTTTAATCCCCAGCGCAGTATTGTAACAATTTTACGAACCCCCACCCCCCAACAAAAAACACATTTGTTTCGAGAACACAGAGGTAGAGTCTCCGGAAACTGGTTCAAGTCCTGGGTTGACCTCAATCAATAATCATCATCCTATCACTTTCACAGCGAAAAACGCGGGACGTACCAGACACCAACCTGTCAAGGCAAAAGACCAGGTCTATGTTTATATTTTTTTAAACATCTTTTTTAAAGTTTTGTTTTAGTAGAAGTTTTACGGCGCTCGCAACTGCATAAACACACGTCTTTTAAAACTCGTACAACATAATTTTTCCCTCCCTTGTAAGACAAACTCGGGGAAAAAAATTAACTAGACTAAGAAACACCTAACTAAAACAAAACAGAGACACCAAAGAGAGAGAGAGAGGGGGGGGATGCAAGAGGAAGAGAGACAGAGTTTATTTTTTATGAAGAAAGAGAAGAGAGAGACAGAGAGAGAGAGAGAGAGAGAGAGAGAGAGAGAGAGAGAGAGAGAGAGAGAGACAGACAAACAGACAGACAGGCAGACAGACAGACAGACAGACAGACAGACAGACAGACAAAGACAGTGACAGAGACAGAGACAAGAGAGATGGAGAGTGAGAGAGAGTGAGAGAGAGAGACAGGGACGGAAACAGAGAGACAGAGAGAGAGAATGATGTAGGTTTTTAATCCCTGGCGCAGTTTTGTAAAACTTTTACGAAACCCCCACCACCCCCGCCCCCCCAAAAAACAAAACGACCACATTTGTTTAGAGAAAACAGGAGTAGAGTCTTCGGAAACTGGCGTAAGTCCTGGGTTGACCTCAATCAATAATCATCATCCTTTCATAGCGAAAAACGCGGGACGTTTCAGACACCAACCTGTCAAGGCAAAAAGACCAGGTCTACGTTTATTTTTTTTTAACGTCTTAAGTTTTGTTTTAGTAGATATTTTTACGGCGCTCGCAACTACATAAACGTCTTTTAAAATTCGGACAACATAATTTGTCCCTCCCTTGTAAGACAAACTGGGGGAAAAAATATGAACTAGACCAAGAAACACCAAACTAAAACAAAACAGACTCACCAAAGACCGAAAGTCCGTAGAAACCGACCAACACACGTGCTGCCTGGCAGACATGGAGAAGTCGATGTTGTAAAAAGACGGACAGGTTATATGT
>NW_004797606.1:712229-717857 GCF_000002075.1 Aplysia californica
TATCTCTCTCTCTCTCTCTCTCTATCTCTCTCTCTTTCTCTCTCTCTCTATCTCTTTCTCTCTCTCTGTATAACACATGGAAGCACAATTGAACAAAAACATTTTATCAAAGGCCACACACAAATGGAAATTAACAGTGTGAACTCAACTATTAAGAGATCGCTTCGAAAAACACGCATCGAGGTCCTCCAAGATTACCTCCATTTTTTCATGATGGCAAGAGAAAAACAAGAAACTTATCAAAACAAATAGTTGGATCACACATTCTTCAAGGAATATTCCAAGTGTGGAAGCTACGACAAGTCTATAAGACTAGGTAAAAAAAAGCGGGTGATCCCGTTGTCATCGACATAAGGTGTGTGAAGTACACCTCAAACATGAACATCCAGTTCAACCTGCACCTCAGTGATGAATGGGCTGACGTTCCGAAGGCAGGACACAGAAACATAAGGTGTACCCTACCTAACAACTCTACAAAAAACGTTTTAAGTTCCAGCACTTCAAGTACAATCCTACAGGTCCATAAATCTGTTATTGCCAATATGCATCGTCACTTCATGACAATTTATACCATTAACAATAATGGCTGTTCATTATGATTCAACATCTCTTATGAAAACCATCTGTAGTGCAAACAGAGACCACATTGCAGGGATTTATTATACATTTGTGCTCTTTAGTAAAACTGGAAGTAACCAGATCTAATCTTGGCAAATTATAGTGAAACAAATTGCATTCATTGCAATCCGTTTGAGGATTCAAACATAAATACTGCAGGTAACACACATTTATTTGACTTTAGTTGGCCGGAATCAAACTCCAAACTAATTGGTCTTGAAAAAACATCTTTATTACTTGTCTTTGTGGCGTTTCAAACAACAGACGCATATTGCAACCAAAATGAGCAGAGAGAAAACTCGCAACCCCCAAACTCTGTCCTGATGAAACCTCGTAACCCTCAAACTCTGTCCTGATGAAACCTAGCAACCCACCCGCCGGCTGACTACGAGGTTTCATCGCGACAAAAATGTTGTAATGAAACCTCGCATCCCACAGCGTAACCACATAAACAATAGACAAGTTATTTTTATATACTTACCACGTTTCTAAGGTGTTTTCATTTATCTGTACCAACTTTGGTTCATATAGGTCATTTCATTCAAGAGTAAATCAGTTTTTTGTCTCTCCTATAAAATTTTCCTTTCTGGGGTTACGAGGTTTAATCACTCCACCAGCGATATATATATATATATATATATATATATATATATATATATATATATATATATATATATATATATATATATATATATATAATATATATATGTATATAATACTAGCCTGCATGGGCATAAGGAGTTGTTTGTATCATCTAAAATAAAATTAGTGAGAAAACAGCCACCCAAGTATGTCGACTACCATAGCTAAAGAGTCCTTAAATAATGAAAAATTACACTATTCTATACCTTTAAAAAATGAATCTTCAAAAGTGAAACTCACCTAAGACTGATGTATATCGTCCAAAACCTCTGGATATACAACATTGGTTGAAGTATAATTCGAGGAATCCAGTGTTTCTCATTCTTGTATGGTCCAGAAAAAAACTTCAACCTTGACAACATTTGGCATGGTTTGTGTTACAACACATCTTGTACCATTCATTAATCTAGGAGGGTTAAGAGAGCGGAGGACCATTACTGGCATACCCGTCTTTAATTTCAGAACATGGGGTGGAAGGCCGGCCAGTTCAACGGAGTTCAGGAACTCCACATGATAGTGGGTTGCCTCGTCCTCGTGGAGTGCTGTGTTTATAGACTGATAGACTTTGGGTGTAGACGACATCATGTCAATGAGTTCGTTGTCAATTTTTGAGACTGTTTCATTTAAAGGAGCCAGCATGGCCCTTTCTGACAGCCATTGCAAATTTCAAATTGTCTGCGAAATGTGGAAAAATCTGGTTGATGAGGTCATCAATAGAAGTAGAAGCTTTTTCAAGGTCGAGAACGCTGATTATGTCTGGTTCAACAACAACTGATTTCCTTCCGTTTCCAATGTCCGATAATAATTTGGAGAATGAGGCTTCTTCAAATTCACCATGTAAGTGAACACGCATGTTTGTTGTGTGTTGTGAGGCTCAGTGTTTTCACATCTGGCCACGAATAGGACTTTTTGATGTATGCGTTGACAATGTCGGCTCTTGTGCCAGATCTGACTACAGGTAAAATATGTCGAAATTCTCCACATAAGAGAACCGAAATGCCACTCATTGAATCTGTTGTGGAGTTAATATCTTGAAACTTCCTGGCCAGAACTTCAAAAACAGCCTTGTTCAGCATAGGTGCTTCGTCAATTACTAGGCACTGCAGTCATTGATTAGCCTTGCTAGCGATGTCGGCTTCTTGATAGAACACACTGGTGTGTCACATCTAGCTACATCTAAAGGTACTTTAAAGGTACTGTGTACAGTTCTACACCCTGTAATGAGTGTTGCAGCTAATCCACAGCTGACTGTTGCAATTCAAATTCTTTCTTCCGATCGAATTGTTGTCAGTACGGTTTCTAGAAGGAATGTTTCCTGCACCCCCCTGGGGCGTCAAGAAAAAAATTCCCTTTGCTTTGTTCTGGGCCGCTGTCATGAAAGTGTCAAATACATACTCCAGGTCTGATGTTCACAGTGCACGGTTTCTCGATACCCTTTGTCTTTTTTCTTCTACTCTCTCTCTCTCTCTCTCTCTCTCTCTCTCTCTCTCTCTCTCTCTCTCTCTCTCTCTCTCTCTCTCCAGCATCTCTTCGTGCAATTGGAAGTCCATATGAATCGAGACTTTGCCCACCCATTTGTTAAATATTGTCTTCAAGCTGCGCTAAAGCAATGTTGTCTGCTTCTTCTTGACTTATTGAGATTCCATTGCCATACAGCATGTGTTCCGTCAAGCTTTGTTTATGTTCACGTCATAATTATGAGTGAGTTATGTCGCTTGGGTTGCACTGAGTCTGAGTAATAAAGATGGCGAACAATGAACGCATAGCTTGTGATGTTGCACTCATACCTGCCTCTTGCATAGCTAGATGCCAAGCATTGTCATTGTCTAAAAGTCCACGCAGCATAAATCTACAGGCGTCTCTAAAAGTCTGACTTATTATCATACCATTGACAGTTTTCAAGTCATCGAACGAACAGGGACCAGTGACATGGTGAAGCAGAAGTCTCAGAAAAAAACCATTCCCCTTGCCTGGGGCTGATAGCGTAAACTCTGCCGATTGTGGGACCTTCCCAAACATCTCACAGCAAATACCTTCTGTTTGATTCTCCTTTAATTTTTTTAGCATTACAATGATTGCACACATTTGTCATTTGTCCAATACGAGCAAGTATTGTCAAGACTTAGATCAGCATCATTGTATGCAAAGGCTGATGGATTTCGACTGAGCGTATCTTCTTCTTCCTCCTCGTTTACTTCATGTTCTCGTGATCTAGAATCTAGATCTACTCTGCTTTTGTCTCTTAGCCACAGGTGTCATTCGTCCTATGGCTCGCCCTTTGGGTGGCATTATTCTCATCTAGATCTAGATAGATCAACTAACACACATACACACACACACACACACACACACACACACACACACACACACACACACACACACACACACATGCCAGATGTCTTCGTCGCTTAGCCACAGCACAGCCTCTGACTACTACAGAAAAGTAACTCTCTGTAAGCGATCCGCAACACCTCAATCTCCGTCAGTATTTTCTCAGTGTTCACAACATCTCACTCAGCTGTAAGAATTGTTTATTTACGGCGGAAGAGCTATTTTTGTATCATGGAAAACGAATAAACAATGTCTTGAACACTGCATTGAAATGACGAACGGGAAATCGTAAACGGCCGATAGTGTTTTCTATTTTTCTAAAACATTTAGGCAAATGCAAGCACTTGCCGAATTGATAGAAACCTAGCTTGATCTTTGGACTACATTCTGTCAATTTTTTTTCATTTTTTTAACGTTCCGTAGTTTTTTCAGCTATAGAAAACAACCATCCACATGTACGCTATTATATATAGGTATAGTATGTATTTATCTGTCTCTCTCTCCCATTCATTCTCTCTCTCCCAGCGTGTATGTGTACGTGTGTGTGCGTGGGTGTGTGCGAGTGTCAGTCCTTTTTGTTTCTCGCTCTTTATCTTGATCTCCCTCCCCCCACCACTTCTCTGTTTGTCTGTCTGTCTGTCTGTCTGTCTGTCTGTCTGTCTGTCTGTCTGTCTGTCTGTCTCTCTCTCTCTCTCTCTCTCTCTCTCTCTCTCTCTCTCCCTTTCTCTCCACATACCCAAAACACAACCCCACCCCCACCCAAAACACACACAAACACAAACACACGTGCAGAAATAGATGGCTAGATGGAAAGTCGCTTAGAAGGCATAGGAATTGGGGAAAGGACGTTTTAGACAGAACGTCACCAACAAAAGGACGTTTTAGAAAGAACGTCACCCGTAAAATATGCACGTCAGAGGACTCTTTAAAAATACAAAAAGTGGAGTCGAGATATCTATGAATAACTGGTGTGTCACTGACTCTGCACACAAGGTGGGGTAAATATTCCGTTTGTTAAGAAAGAACAACTTTTATTTTGCGTTGCACGTCAGGGCTTTGTTCCAAACAGGTTGATCAGTCGACCACCCTGACCTGTCCTACTCCCAAAAATATTTTTAAAAAGATAAATAAATGAAGAAACAAGCAAGCAAAAAAGCAAGCAAACAAGCAAGCAAACGAACAAACAAACAAACAGACAGACAAACAAACAAACAAACAAAACAAAACAAGACTAACACAATGAAACAAAACTGAAAATGAAAAAAAGAAACTGGTTTTCTCCTTCAAGTTGTTAAGGAAGATAAGAGCTCACCTATTTCGGAGGCCCGCCTAACAGCCAAAGAAAGGCTTGTTATTGAATAACTTTGAGGAAAAATGCATACTTACAAATTACCTTAGTTAACTATACAAAGAATTCATAGCTGCATTGTATTCATCTGCATTTACAGCGCATTTCTGTTCATTTACGATTTTGTGATGATTAAAGTGAAAGAGAGACGTGAAGGACATGAGGGAAGGGGAGCGAGAGAGAGAGAGAGAGAGAGAGAGAGAGAGAGAGAGAGAGAGAGAGAGAGAGAGAGAGACAGAGAGAGAAAGAGGGAGAGAGAGAGAAAGTGAGAAAGAGAGAGAGAGAGTGTTCGTGTGTGTGTGTGTGTTTGTGTGTGTGTCTGTGAGTGTGTGTGTGTGTGTGTGTGGGTGTGGGTGTGTGTGTTTGTGTGTGTGTGGAGAGAGGGAAAGAGAAAGAGAGAGAGAGAGAAAAAAAGAGAGAGAGAGAGAGAGAGAGAGAGAGAGAGAGAGAGAGAGAGAAGGAACATAGAGAGTTCGCGATAGATGGAGAGAGATTCTGGAGAACGGGGGAGAAAAACATGAGTGAGAGTGTTTGTGTCAGAGTTAGAGAATGAGAGAGTGTGAAATAAAGTGAGAAAGAGAAAGAGAGAGAGAGAGAGAGAGAGAGAGAGAGAGAGAGAGAGAGAGAGAGTGTGTGTGTGTGTGTGTGTGTGTGTGTGTGTGTGTGTGTATGTGTGTGTGTGTGTGTGA
>NW_004797606.1:717957-720016 GCF_000002075.1 Aplysia californica
AAGAGAGAGAGAGAGAGAGAGAGAGAGAGAGAGAGAGAGAGAGAGAGTAAAAAAAAGAGAAAGAGAGAAAAGGGAATGGATAGGAATCAGAGGTAAAGTTTGGGATAGACAAGCTATTGCTGTACAATCATTTAGATTTTTAAACATTATCTTTTTTTCTGATGTTTCTTCTTTATAGTTGGGTTTTTTTTGTTTCTGATCAGTGTATTTACTACTGATGAAAGTAAAACGGCAATTTCGCGTTTTAGTTGTTTCCGGTTTTTGTTTGTTTTTATTTTTGTTTTTTGTTTTTGGGGTTGTTGTTTTTTTTCCAATATCCCTTTCTTGTCCATTAGTATTATCCTTCCTCGCACAATAGATGTCTCGTTTGGTATTCATAGAAAATATCCTGTAGGGAACATCGCTGAACAGATGTTTATAAATTGAAAAGCGCTCGATCGAGGGGTCTGTGCAGCAGCTTCTGCCTGTTTTTATATGTCACATTTCTCTCAATCTCGCTGCGATTACGTCACTCTTTCTTTTTTAACGGAATCTCAACAAAGTGTAAACTGCCGCTGCTCTGGTTCTGTTGCGATGTATCTAGACAAGAAATGGAAGAAGCTAAGATTCGGCTTTGGTGCGGTTTAACGAACGTGACAGTTAGAAAGTCTTGTAGGAAGCCATTGTAGCGGTTCTCAGACGCTCCAGGATTCTGCTTTACATCTACAGATCAGATATATCCCAAAGTCCAATCCCTGGTCAACATTCTAGGAGATGGTAAGGGATCAAAGAAGGGGATTGTTGGGTTCGGGCGTTGGACGGTGTGGTTTTATGTCACTGAGGCGCCTCGCAAACCGAGAAGGCCGAAGAGGGTCACCTCGAAACTTTCTGGCAAGTGTAGCTCTGGTGAAGTTAAGACGAGCAAAGCAAGCCAGTAATGGATTATTTCCTACTGCTGTATATCAAACAAAGGAGAAAAAAGAACTCAGACTCAAACCGAAAACAGAATGGAAATATCAAAGGACAACGGGATGGGAAAATAACTAAAACAAGACCACGGAACGTTTGCTGACTTGGAAGCAGCGAGCCAGAGATAGTTGACTTCATGGAGGCATGAAAAAAAGAAATAATTAGAATTGCATTATAGAGGAATAAAAATGTAAAGGAACTGATGATAAAAATGAAGGAAATAGCATTTTAAAAAGGGCAGAAATCAATGACTAGGAAAGATTACACATTTTAAAGTAAGGCTGATGGAACACTCGAAGAAGCAACGGACGAGTCGTAGAAATCTTGCTAAGAGAAAATAGAAATAAAGTACAAAGAGGACCCAAAACTGCTTTATAAGAACGTGAAACTTATAAAGTATGCGAGAAAGACGTCCAACCCAACAACAACATCAACGACGAAAACGGCTACCCAATCATCAAACAATTTTCAAACTAGAGAAAAATGGATTTTAAAAATCCAAGATTGTAAAATCGAAAAGAAAAGCCACAAAATAAAAACACGTCATTAAAGATTTCAGGAATGAGCCACCAACATTAGAAAGCGAAAATAAGGCACTAGTCAGGAACAGCCCCACAAACAAAACACCAGACATCGATGACTGACAGTAGAAGGTATAACGGAATGTGGTGAGGCTGGAGCAGTCGTGGCTGGGCATGATCTTAAACACAGCATAGCACAGTCTGGCCCTCATATGACATATTGCCGTTGTGAGCGCCGTAAAACCTTACTATAACTATAACTAACAGCTTAGCACACAAGAAAAATACCTAATGATTGTCAGCACGCGATCATAGCGCCATTGGGGAAGGAAAGAGTTAGCAAAAGGGACTGTGGGTCGTACAGGGGAAGGTCACTTCTAAGCCTTGAGGGCAAAATGTTCCCGAAGACTTCGGGGGGAAAAATGCAACCAATATCGGGAACACAATTATTCTTCCGCACTTGTTTGACCTTATTGTGTTGCAAGTGCCGTAAAATTCTTACAAAATCTGAGAACACAATTGACTGAAGACCAGATTGGGAGAGAGAGAGAGAGAGAGAGAGAGAGAGAGAGAGAGAGAGAGAGAGAGAG
>NW_004797606.1:720116-721628 GCF_000002075.1 Aplysia californica
AGAGTGAGAGAGAGAGAGAGAGAGAGAGATGATTGAAACAGCAATCAAACAAAAGAAAAAAAGGTTGAAATATTATAGTGTTTGTGGACCAGAAAAAAGGTTTACAATCTAATGAGCAGAGCCATCTATGGAAAGAGCTGGAGAAATTTTAATTAAAAGGCCAACTATTACAAAATATAGTGGCTCTTTACAAGAACTGTCTTTGTGCCAAAAGAACATTAGATCTACGCACTGACTGATTCCAATTATTTATTGTCAGGAGTTAGACAAGAATGTGGGCTGTCCCCGCTACTATCTATTATGGACAAAGTTACCAGAGAAACAAATGCTTACAATTATGATAACAACACAAATGCAAATCAACGCCTGTTTGCTGATGACTAAAGCTTCTTATATACAAAGAGACAGCTCGCAAGAATTAATAATAGCCAGAAAGAAAAAAAGCAAAGAGTTCCAGCATTGCCAAACCAAAAGTAATGAAAGTCATTAGAAAACCCAGGCACACTAAAAACCACCATCGACGATGACAACTCAAAGATCTAGGGGAATTTAAATACCGGATGAGTATATTATTCATACATGACAGTGAAATTTAAATGAGGACTCGAAGAGCAAATGCAGTAATCTACCAACTGTAACCACTCAAAGCAATAAACGCCTACATATGGAAATAAAGAGACAACCCATAAATCTCAGAATATGATTAACGTCTATAAAAAAGACTGCATAAAAAATGAAACTGTCCAAAATGTAACCAATCATCGAATATATTGTAGAATATCGAAAAATTAAGTGGTTCGGTCATCTGATGGGAATAGCCCTAAATCAACCAATTGCACAAGCATAAAAATAATATAATATGGTCGCTTTTAAGCACAAGGGGGCGATCCCGAAAAATGCTGTTTTGAGAAAATCGGAGGTGAAGTTTTTGCCGTTTGTTCAGCTTCTTTAAAAAACAAGGAAACTTTTCTCTATAACCAAACAAATATATACTCACGAATGAAACCAAACGTCTCCTACAGCAGGTAGGGCAATGCCCACTTTTTGGCGTAGGTTAAGATATCTGGAAACCTCCGAAATCTAGGTTAGCCCGCTTGTCCTCAAGAGCGACCATATATACGTCACAAAGTCAGGATAGAAGGCCACGGGTAGACCACGCAAAACTCGGCTGAGTGGCATTAAAATGATCCACCAAAAGAATGGTAATGTAATATCAACAACAGAAGCCACCCACCTAGGCCTTGACTAAAACTCTCCCCTCCCCTCAACATCTAACGATACAAGAGGAAGGGAGAAGTAAAGTGAAGACCAGAATATTATGTCTCATAGCTTGGTGTTATGATGTAAACGGAAAGGAGAAAAAGAAGTAGAGAGAGAGAGAGACAGAGGGAGAGAGGGAAAGAGAGAGAGACACAGAGAGAGAGATAGAGAGAGAGAAGGAGAGGGGTGAGAGAGGGGGGGGGAGACAAGAGACAGGGGTACATGACAAAGGATAAAGTAAACTAAACTAAA
>NW_004797606.1:723401-725203 GCF_000002075.1 Aplysia californica
GGGGGGCAGGGGAGGGAGGAAATGGGGTGAGTGTAAGACATTTCTGATGACGTATCCATTGCTTTGTCTGGGAAAGCAGTGACCGCCTGTCGAGACAATGCCCCCATCTACACGGACGTAAAGGATCGCAAAAGAACATTTTCTATCTAAGAATTTCTATCAAAGAATCTGTAGTCGAGCAGAATCATGAACGTCGCGCTAGCTCTCAGAATCGAATTCTTCCGAGTCGGTTCCTTCAATGATTAAAACCTACGCCTCATTTCCAGAAACAGACCGGGCGGCGGGCGATATATGGGCCACAAATCTAGTGATCGTGGCAACGACATGGTTGCAGAAATGGGATATCGCTGGTTCAGCAGAAATGAGAGAGGAGAAATAAATATGCTGACTGCGACGACATCTCAAAAATAGCGTGCACTTCGTAATGCCAAAATACACCGGATTACTTTTTCTCATTTTTAATGTAGGCATGTTACGCCCCCACCGACACGATTTAGATCATCTATGAGGAGGGGTTTGACCCTGCCTGGCAGGGCTAACATGGCCTGATAATATGGCTACAATGTACCCACAGAAAGATTCTGGATAAAACTTGTCAACACACGGGTATCGAACTCGAGTTTCTCGTGTTCAGTAGCGGAGAGTCTAACTGCTATACATCACAAACCCTTGTCACTTTAAAGGAGAAAATGATTGTGAAAAGAAATTGATTAGACCGCACAAAAGTTAAGCGTGGCCGTCAAAAAGACCCCCCCCCTCCCCCCGTTCCCATCAAATTTTCCAATTTTCCCCTCCAAACTATAGCAACGACAGAAACCGTTCCTCGTTAAAACAAGGTATTATGCGTCAGATTGAGATACCGACAAGGAATTATTATTATGTGAGGCATTGTGGTGAAAAAAGGCGCTCGTCAAAAAAAAAAACACCAAGAAATCAAAGAAACCGACAAATTCCCACCGGTTTGTGAATTCTTATCATTTTTTTTTCTAGTCTCAATGCGGGGATGTTTACTGAAAAACGCTGATTAAAGACACAAAAAGTGAAAATGTTCATTATTTAAGGACTCTTTAGCTATGGCAGTCGACACACTTGAGCGGTCGTTTTCTCACTAAGTTTACGTCTGAAACAAGGCGACCCCGCTAACTTCAATCCGAAGTATGTCGACTTCTATTCTAGATAGACTGGCATTCTTCGGTCAAAAGTAAGACAAACGGAGATGCGACATGTATAAGATGATAGAAACAACTCCATACGCCCAAAAATTGACTACGTTATTACATTTTATACACTTGATCTTACCAAAAAGATATCCCCCGTAACCCAAACTCGTCAAAGAGGTTGTATAACCTTTCAATTTTCACAGAACAAGTAGTTTTACGTAGCCAATGTCTTTACCGCATCATCATCATTATGACAGGAGTACATTTTAGAAGAGAACTCAAAGAAATCCACTAATGGATCTCACTGTGTTATTTGACCCAGTTCCTGGGGTGTTTTATTACAGAGACATTTACTGTAAACGCCTACCTGAGCTCCCGATTCTATATTGAAATGAGGTTAAAATCGTCTTTTGTGCATGACGTCACAGAAACCCAGTAAACTTGTCGTCCCGAGAAGAGTTTAGACCCCCGAATGTGCATGTTAGATAAAGTAAGTTCTGAACGGGGCTCAGTTGGACTTTGATCCCATTTGGGCCAAGCTAGACTCTACGTGGTACAGAAAGACACCGTATTGTCGGTTCTAAAGTGACGTCATAAACAAGTGATGACGTTATCCACATGTGCACTTTTAAGGGGGGGGGG
>NW_004797606.1:727175-750845 GCF_000002075.1 Aplysia californica
TGTGATATTTAAAATGAAATGACAGATAAATATGTCCAAATTTAATAGAATCCATGCCCAAAGGTTTTGTGCACAACACAAAGCCAATGGTTCCTAAGCAAATTAACAATAACAAAGAACACAATAATTAGCGTTGAGTCCAAGTTTTGTGTTGTATTTGTGATTGCTTTGTTTTCCGTTATGTTTGAAACTGTCGAGACAAAATATCGTATTAAAATATTGTTTATTGCAAAGACAAAATTCTCCAATTCACTGGGCACGCAATATATCGCCATTCGATCAATATTGATACTCTGCAGTAAATGCGAAAAGACAATTTTAATTTTACATTTCTTTGATTTCGCACAATTTTGCCAAGCCTGATTTTTAAAGGTCAATTTTGAGTGACCATATCTCGGGTGTCTCTTAAAATAGATTAAATATTAATGTGTCAGATGATGAAGAATTTAGTTAGCTTTAAATTGGTATGCTGCATGAGTGGGTAATGCAAGGCTTTAACACGATGACTGGGTGATTACATTTTCAAATTTCTTTTGGACGCAACTTACAGTAAGTTTTGCGCGTCAAAACTTTAAGGGCTTTTTTCTCAAAATGGGCTCTTTCAAGGTGGGGGGGGGGATGGAACGCAAAAGATCTATCGTTCGAAAAGTGGTTAAGATTTCTTCATAATTTTCGGTATACTCATAGATGAAACATTATTCTAGTGTAATAAGTAGTGACGTTTTAAAAAAAAATTTTATAAATGATTTTATTATAAATTTAATCCGTTGTTATGATCTGAGATTTTTGTGGTCCAAATATTTCCCTAGTTTGGACCTCGATTCTTAAAAAAGTTTTTCTTCCTACATCAAAATGCCAAGTTCATCCACTAAAACAGCCACAGAAGGCTGCAAAACCACTTGTTATAATATTTTAACATCATTTATAACCTTATGATAGATTTTTTAGAATTGTGTATATTTTCTATATAAGACGTTCCAATATGGCAGCCGTTACCATAGCAACACAAAATAATTGTCAAAATTTTACTTCATCTCCTAATTCTTCACTCTATTTATATTGATGCTACCACATTTGTAAGCTTGGTTTCTTCTTCTTAACGAATTTCAAAATTTCCCCCGCATCATGCCTTAAAAAGCCATCAAACTTCTCTAAAATGAAAAGTTAAAAAAAAGAAAGGAATACAAAACCAAACAAACAAACAAGATGTCAGGTGAATGCAAAAATTTTCTTTTTAATAAAGTCAAGACTAATATTATTATTATGTCCGACAAGGAAGGGCATCTCACAAGACTCCATTTCAACTCAGTCAAAATAAAAAAGTAAAATATTGTGTTACATCACGGACCTCCCAGTCCAAATGATACTTCTGCAAAGAATGACTTTTGCAGTTCGGAACACGGGACATTTCAATAATTAAATGGGACACAAAAATTCTTGTGGGATAGGAACACATGGGACGTGCATCGACAGACAACAAAGGACATAAGGCAAGCTGATCATATAATTATAATCATGTAGAATCTACATGTACAAAGTGAAGGGACTTTTTTATTTGTCTTGGTTTGTTTCTTCTTGCAACAACACCACATGACCACGGACAAATCAGAACAAACATTCTCAATACGCTCTATATTTTATATTCGTATAGCTTTAGTTTAGATTTAGTACAGGTTTTACGGCGCTCGCAACTGCAAAAGGTCATATATGAGCGCCTAGGGGTGGATGTCAACAGAGAAGTCCTTACAAGGAATCAGACTGACTCTGCTCACCCCTCTAGCTTTAACAGCACAAAGTCTGCTTCAACTATCAAAGCACCCCAGATATAGCGGGTCACAAGAGTGTGACAAACATACAAAAGAAGTAGAGGAAAAATGACGATAGTAAGGATTAGGAAAGAAAAAGCAGCAGTTATAATTCAAGAAACTCAATGTAAAATAATGAAAAAACCCTGCATAAACTATTAACACACACTTAGCATTGCTCTTGAACAAAATAGACAGACAAGATTCTTTAAAAAACAAACAAACAAATAAACAAACAACAACAACAAAATCAACAAAACATACCACCCTAACAGTTTCTTTTATGTTGAACACATGTGAAGAGCTTCCAGGATATTCAAATTTCTGTGAGATCTGGAATATAAAAACAAGATGACAAGACTAAAAAGTCCACAAAAATCTTTAAGCTTTTTTAGCAAATCCATATTGGCACTTCTCAAACAACCTGATAATAATAGTTAAAATTTTTAAAAATGTATTTATAATGTAAAAGAAAGGAATAACATTATTCTACAAAGGCTAATCCTGTGAGTATTGTGCAACGTCTTTTACGAACTTTGCATTGGCTTCCTGTTGTGAAAAGGATTGTGTACAAGTTGGCCACCCTATGTCACAAAAGTTTGAATGATAATGCACCATCATATTTATCAAATCTGTTAAGACTGTACATTCCAACTCGCAGTTTAAGGTCATCAGCTGACAAAAAGAAACTTATTTTATCATCTATGAAACTTAAAACAATGGGTGAAAGGGCATTTGAATACCAAGACCCAAGATCTGGACTGCTTTACCATGTACTTTGAGAGAAATTGAGAGAAATTAAATCTTTTGATTCATTCAAATGTCAGCTGAAGTCGTTTCTGTTTTTAAATTAATAAGATGAATATTTGGAATAATTTTCTTTAGTCAGAACACAACGTTTCATATTACTGTTGTATGTTGTACTGTATTGTAAAGCGCTCAGAGCCTGTGTACTACATTCGGGGTTGAGCGCTATATATAAATGTCATTTATTATTATTATTATGTCTGAGATGAAGAAAGCTGAATTACACTCGTACTAGCAGTAACACACTACTTCAATACTCATCTTAAATTGGTCGCTTTTAAGGACAAGTGGTCTGACCCAGGTTTCGGGGGTTACCAGAAATCTCTACCTACACCAAAAGTGGGCATTTCCCTACGTATAGAAGAAATTTAGTTTCATTGGTGTGTATATTTGTTTGGTTATAGTATAGAGAAAATTCTCCTTCGAAGAAACTGAACAAGGGGCAAAAACTTTACCTTCGATTTTCTCAAAACAGCATTTTTGGGGAATAGCCTCCTTGTGCTTAAAAGCGACCAATTAAAAGGAGGACACTAGATAAAAGAACTTTGTTCGTTTGTTGAAATCATGTGCAATTAGAAAGCAAACTTATTAATTGAGAACAATTTTTATCTGATAAGCCTATACAGCCAGAGGGCTCACCCAATAGCTGTTCATTCAATGCTGACAACACTACAATGAGCCATTTACAACAGCACAGTTGATAACAGACTTGAAAAACATGCAGAAACTACAGATTCAAATCCATAGAAAGTTTCATAAAATTTTAATTCTCGTTGTCTATCTTTGACAAACGAAAATTGTTCTTTCCAAGCCAGTGCTCTAATCACAGTCACTGAAGATCAACTCAAGTGACATTAACACACAATTGCAGTCGACTGTAAGGCACTAATACGCAACTGCTAAATTATCTTGCATAATAAACAGAGCTATGTGAAAAAGGTGCTTAAAAGAAGGAGATGGGGTAGGAGAGCCAAGGGTAGCCAAAATGTTACATGAAAGGACAGCATTAAAATATGGACTGACCTGGCTATAGCAGAATGTGTGGTGGCAGCTCACGACCGAGAAGGATGGAGGGTCAAATACAAGCCAACCTCAGAGTCAGAAATGATACCTCAAGGTATTCCAGGTAATAAACAGAGTATTCTGTAATCCATGAAACTTACAGAGAAAAATGTTCATAATAACAGATGGGAAGAGAAGCTCTGACTTATGGCTGCTGACCCAAAAAGTGTATGACTTATTGTAGGTTGAGAAAATCCAATCCGTTGCATCACTTTGGGACCCGTGGACTTAGACTAACCACTGAAGCTCACACAGAATAATAATGATAAAAAATATGGAAAATCTCAGCAATTTCATTCAAAAAGGACCACAAATGCAACCAGCGCTCCAAAAACAAAGAAAAAGAACAACAAAACAGTTTTATAAAAACAGATACAATGGAGTCAGCTTGAACCGAACATGGTTAATCCAAAAACAGCGATTAACCAAACAAAAACAAAAAATCCTCATTTTCCTTTTTTTCCATCTGAGCAACCTCTCTAAACTGAAAGCACAGTAAAACAAAGAAAATCCAGTGGTCCGGCGGGCTTTACTTAAACAGACTTCATTTTACGAAACAAAACATGCAAATAACATGTTTGCAAAGTCAACTCCAAGTTGATAAATTACTCAGTCCATTCAATTTTCAATTTAAAAAAAACGAAAACTTCATCAGACCAATTTCTTTATAACAGGAGTATATATAAAACATCAACACATTCACATAGAGAAGGTCTGGGGTAATTTTTCTTCTTCTCCATTACCTCTCTCTCTCTTTATAAAATACTTAGTACCACTGCAAAAAATATGACACTAGAGGGAATTGACCAGATATAAACAGAAACATGTTCACAAGAAACATTTGTTAAAAGTACTCTGAATGACAAAAAGAATTCTCAATACAAAACAGACACAATGTTAATACGACTGAAAAACAAATACAAAATTCAACACTTGACTTCATTCCATATTCCAGGTTTGAGGATTAACAAATGCAGTGACCAGTGATTGTAACATATAATATATATATTTCAACACAGGCTGGTTATCTATGAGGTGATGACATCAAGATTATAACATTTGCACATGAAACACTTGAGCCAACCCAGGACATCTATTTACAGTGAAGCCCTTTATTTAGAACTTACTTGCCTTTACCACATACACCTGGGCTTTCAACTCTGTTGGGCAAAAATAAGGATAGCCATAACATCATGCCTGATATAATTTAAAACTATTTTAAACTATTATGTCTAAGAGAGGTTTTCCAACTATACTGCAGCCCTCTTTTGGAACAAAACTTGAGAGTGATGTACAGATCTTTAAACTGGTCATTATTTTTTTTTTAGAATGAACCTATTTTGATAGTTTCTTTGTCTAATGGACAAACTCTCACTAAGAGAGATCTATTTTTGGCAATTGCAGAAAATTAATCGAATGTTGTAGCTGTAGAGAAAGAATTTGACAGAGACCGGATCACCGGCACTGCGGATCCAACTACAAGCCACTAGGAACGGCTAGCCGTCAGTAGGGAGTTATGGATGAGGTCAGCTGAAGTAAACTTGGCATCATCATCAATGCCTTTCACCCCTGGCAGGGTACAGGCCACATACAAGCTCCTTCCTTTTAATTCAGTCCTAGGCCATCCTTCCAAGGTCGTTCCAAGTGAGCTTCATCTCTCTCATGCCTAGTTCCATCATCTTGGTGTTAACTGTTACACATCGCTGACAACCCCTTACATCAATCAACAACATAGGTCACAGCAGCCACTACCATGTCTCAAAATGACAGTCTAAACAAAACTGAAAACCTTTGGCACTTATCAGCAGACTAGTCAAACAGAACCATAAAACAAACACACATTTTCCGAAAGACTGCTGACAAATGAAGAGGAGGATGGGGACACAGGATTGTCCTTGCAAAAACAAGTTTGTCCAGAGACAGAAGGACAACTTATAGTTTCCTTCTAGTCTTGTGGTTTCCATAGTAGACTCAACTTATATCATGGTGCTTAAAAAATTTTTAAAACTTTATATTATGACAATTTTAAAACACTTTGTGTGCATTATAGAGAAAGACAACGCATGTATTAAAACAGAAGGTTAAAAGTAATAAAAAGGTGTGCTTTGTGCTACACTGAGGGACATTATGCTAGATAGTTGATAACAATGATAACAAAAAATATTTTTAATAACGTTACTGCTTCATTTTAAAAAAATAAAAATGTATGCATCATTTACTTCATATCACAAGACAAAGAACTCATTCATGTTGTACATGATCTGAACATAAACTCTCAGAATTCATAGCAAAAAAAGCACAGAAAAAGCCCACATCTGGACATGGCTGACAAGCTTTCATGGACATCAGACTACAATAATATCTCAGTAACACATTCTGTGAAGTACGTTACGCATTCATTTCGAGTGCAAAATGTTCACAAGGTGATACGCAAATGGATTTCAGTTGAACAGAATGTTTGGTTTTATTCCAGGGGCTATCCGACTTATGTTTTAAGGATGAGGGCTACGGACAACAAGATCAGAAAAGATCCACTCCTATCTGGTGACATACACGCTCTCTGAGACCAATAAAGGCTATCCCAATTACAAGAACACCAAAGAAATCCTGATATGGCTAAGCGGTCAGAGAACTCAGGCTCACGGTACTGTCAAGCACATGTCGGAGACACAAAATTTTGGTAGATGGTCACATGGGTTCTTGAGTAAGACACAATATCCAAGGCTAAAATATAAGAGAACTGCACAGAGGCAGCCAGGGTGTGGCTGGTTTTAGTAAGAGTTTTATGGCACTTGCAACACAGTTAGGTCATATAAGTGCTGAAGTGACAAGTCTATAAGCTTACCGGAATACCTACAATGTTGTGTATCATATGATGTAGATATGAATTACTGTGGGTTTGTATTAAACTGATTTATTACTCTTTGGTTGTTAAAACAAATTTAATAACAAATGAAAAGAAACGGAAGGTTCTGAAAAGCAATAGCTTGTTTGAAAAACATGAGTTTTCAATTTGATCTTCAGAAAGCATCATCAAACTCTACAGCTCTAGTGCCTGAGCTTTTAATGGAAAATCCCTAGATAGCCACAACCTCATGTTGTGGTGTGAATTTCGAGTGAGAAAAAGTAGGCCTTAGAAGGGCACAAACTGAGACAACCACTCCCACGCGCAGGGTTAATTAGTGTGAACACCTGTATTTAAAACCATCAGATGTAGAAATAAATTCATGTGGCCATTTCAAGATGATGAAAACAAGTAAAAACAAACGTCATCAACAAAAAATTGTAAAATCCAGTTTTAGCTCATAAGGGGGCTCATTGCTACACAGATAAGACGTTCACCTCTACAGGGCTCACCTCACAAGCCAAAGGACCCTGTTCAAACAACAGCAAGGTCTAGGAACAAACTGGAACAAAATTTTTTGGAAGGAATTTGCGCTACTCAAACCCCAAAAAGTGGGACCAAGCAACAAGTCTTCTCAGACAAGAATAGAAATCTTGGGTGGCCCCATCTGTTCCTTACACAACAGTTAAAAACACCTTGCCAGTGAGAAATAAAATACCACACCAGCAAGCCACAGATGGCAAGGCATAATTCTAAATTCTAAAAAATTCCCTACCCATAACTGAAGAAACTCTGGTCAGTAAAATTAATCAAAAGGATCTCTCTTTTAGATCTGGAAGGGGGAAAATGGTAGTAGTAGTAGTAGTAGGAGATAACTGTAAAATTGTATTGGTTTAACTCCCCTTGCAACACTGGTAGGGTGGTTTTTTTTAAGGCAGGAAGAGGAGGAGTAAAAGAGAAGGCAAACAAGAAAAAGAACAAGAAGAAAAATAAAAAGAAGAAAAAGAGTTCTTTTTAAAAAGAAGAGGAGAGAAGCAGCAAAAGGTGGAACATCTTGAAAAAAAAACCTAACAAAACACCATAGAAAATAGCAAATCAGGAATAACAGTGACCGTATATCAACTACTATTTTCATCACACACTCCTTCTCCAAGCAAAGGAAAAATATAAAAATTTAAACACAAGGACTCTATTTATATTTTTTCAATATCACAGAGACAGAGTCCATAATAAAACTGTTGTCACTATGAAATAATTGTCTCTCAACTGTTTGGGAGCCCACTTTCTCATTTCATTCATTTTGGAGATTTGACTCATTCATCCATCCATCCTACTCTTTTCTTCAGTATTCCTCTGTTGGATTGCAAATCTAAAGACAGTTTTTTACCATAAAATTACAAAGTTCTATCAGCTCAGTACCTAGTTTTGAGAAATGTGACGTAAAAAAACTTTTGAGTCTCACAACCTGTCAAGCTATTTGTAATGCAATTCTCTGATTCTCTTGATAACGAGTCTGAATAATCTTACGATTTTGGTAGAGCAAATAGAGCAATTGGTGATGTGTATATGAAGCTACTTACTTGTTCTATTTCATGTTTGTTCTGTCTTGTTTCAGATGTCTAAAATGAGAATGTCGAATTGTGTTGATTAAAACCAAAACGTCTTTGGTCATCATTCTTTCTTTGTCATTCATTCTCACTACATTTGGTTTCTCACCTCATGGTCATAGCAACTCAAAACGTCCAAAAATGTCGGATAGAACTAGAGCTTTGTAATTCTAAGACAGCCACTTGTAGACACTAAATTTATCTCTGGGAAAACCACTCACTTGATCTAAAAGCACTGCAATGCACATGACAACAAAAACCTCGCTTGAAAACACAATGTGTACGTGTTTGTATAAATAGTGCTATCTCTTTCCCGGGGACGACGTAAGAGAGGCGGAGGATGAACTAGAGGAGGAAATGCAGCGAGCCCGCTCGTACTTGAACATGACGCTGAACATCTCCCCGCCAAACCGGTTGGCCAGCCACTTGTTCTTGATCACCGCCGCTTTCAGAGAATCACAGGCGAAAGCAGCGTGGAAGTTAGTGTGCACGGCTCGGCCCATACCTTCGATGACTATCAGGTCTGCCTCTAGCTCCTTTATGGCAACCACAAGTGCTTCGTCAATTAACCTGGGCAGGAAGAGGACGGAAAAAGAAATACAATGTGAGTATTAAGTTATAGTTTTAGTAGAGGCACATATAATAATTATAGCACATATCCATTCTCATCAGCATACTCTACAGCAAGCTCTATGTGTGCTACAATAATATTATACTCACATTTCACCCCCCGGGCAGTGCTACTGACTGAAGTGTCTTTAGGCCATTCCCAAAGGGGGGATATTAACATGTTCTTATTATGCACAGTAGAATCGTTGTAAATGGGCTGATTCATCAATGTTCATAACTGTGTCTGAACTGCAACAGGAAACTGCTGCTTTTTCTTTCATAATCCTCGCTATCGTTACTTTTCCTCTACTTCTTTTGTATGTTTGTCTTTTTCTCTTTGTTTGCAATGTACTAAATGAGTAAAATATTCAATCTCATTCCAATAATGTAATGCAACAGCAAGAGCAGTACTACTCTTATAAACAAGCAAACAAAAACACGCAAAGCATTAACATTCCTTTAAAATGATCGTAAATGTTTTTCAAACCTACTGACACCCTTAAAATTTTTTCGGAAGCCAGGGTTTTGACCTTGCATGTTCGGGAAAATCCATGTTGAGTGAGACATACCTTGCCATAAGAAACACAAAGATTACATACCTTGCCATAAAAAACACAAAGATACCTGGCGTTCATATTACCTTATGCAGTTTCAAGCACCGTAAAACCTCTACTAAAACTAAAAAAGATACCTGGAAAAAAATACACTCCAACCTTTGTGAAATTTTGCTCCCATCTTCTGCTTGCAATAACAAAGTGTCCAGCCATTAAACCAAAGGTGCCAGTCAATCTTACACTAGGAAGAGGCTTAGTTTTAGTAACAATGTTACGGAACTTGCAACACAAAAAGTTCATATAAATGTGCCAAAGATTAGAGATGTTGCAAGAGATTAACAATTGCAAAAAAGAAGGAGGAGAGATAAGGATGATAAATATTCGACAGGAAAGAAGGAGCAAACCACACCAGAGCATCCACCAATCACCCACACTGGGAAGAAGTAAAAGCCTGACGTGACTGATGAAAGGTTCTGCTCTCCAAAACAGTTAAGAGGCGGAAGATCTTATTTAGACCATCTAACCCTGGGCAAAGACAAGAAACTAGATGAAAACTAAGTTATTTTTAGAGAGATTTAAGCCCAAGAAATATCAGTGGAAGGGAAGTTACCCTGGCAAACAAGGCCACTTAGCACTTCTATCTCATGCCTTCCACCATGGTTATATCCCTTTATCATAATAGGATGCTGAGAAATCCAACCCCGACAAACTGGTTTTACGGGACCCTGAAAAATACAACCTGGACTAGAATACTGGCCCAATGAGATACCCAGTCTAGGTCTCATAAAGCAGCCTAATGGGGCACTGAGAAATACAGCCAGGCAGCATTACAGGTCTTCCGTGTTCAAGGTTGTTTTTTTTAGTAGAGGTTTTACAGTGCTCGCAAATGCATAAGGTCATATGAGCGTGTTCAAGTGGTCAATGGATATAATATAGACTCAACCGGTCAATAAATATACGGACTCGACTGGTCAGTCGATATTGTCAACGAGTTATGACTTCTGATGATCACCTGAGATCCAGACACGGGGAAGCCTGCCCCGACTCCATGATGCGGAAACGCTCTTGCTCCAAGGCCTGGCGCAGCACGGGACACACCTCGGAGACCTTCTTGGCAATGAGCAGCATCTCCGTGTACACCACATCATTCAAGCTCGGGTGAGAGTTGGCACAAAGAATCACCTGGACAAACAACGGGAAAAAGAAATCAGGGCTTCAAAAGAACGGATCACCTGTAAGTAGTTCTCTAAACAGGTTAAATTTTGTTTCTTAGAAAAACAATTTTTTTCAAGTTTGAGGTAAAAGGGTAAACTGAAGGTACTACTATGGCTCGTGCTGCACTCTGACATTTATAAGCCCCTTCACCTATATATGACTAAACAGTTGGCACAAGAATCACCTGGATGACCAAGGGAAATAGGAATCAGAGTTTCAAAAAAAAATTATCGTATAAGAAGTTCTGACTTTGTTAGAATTTTTTATTTCTAATTTTTAAAGTACGAGATTTATTGTGGCAAACCGGTAAATAGATGATATTACAGCCCACACTCCACCTCTGATATCTGTTCACCCCTTTTGTTAGAATGTTCACTTTTAGTCTGGTCATTAAAAACAAAAATAGAAAACAGTAATACAAGAATTAGTATACACAAGTGTCTCATCCCAATAAAGCAGTGCTTGAAGCATACCTTTCATAAATCTGTGAATATAAATGTGTCTTACAGAACTGAATGCTTATTTCATGTTCAAAGTGCTTGTTATACAGTGCATGCCATCAGCAACATTCCACAGTTTCCCAAATCAATTTCTAGGAGTTTCAAGATAAAGCCATAATTTGAATAAAGACTTCAATTACGATATGTGAGGCAGCATGGTGATATCAGGCGCTCGTCAAAATAATGAAGGTTAAGAAACCCATTTTTTCGCAGGTAAGGGAATTTTCATTGATTTTTTTGTTTTTAGTCTCAACACCGTTCATGCCAATGAAAGAACACACTCAGTATCGAGTTAACTGAAAAAGTTGATTAAAGCCATAAAAGATGTAAGTTTTTAGTTTTCACAGACTCTCCAGTTAAGGAATTAACTCTACTTTGGCGGCATTTTTTGTTGCAAAATTTACCTCTGAAACCAGGCAACCCCCACCTTCAATCGCCAATATCTCGACTTCTTTTCAAAATAAATAAATATTTTTTCATCAAAAGCAAGGCAAATGGACAGGCTCTAGGATGATACAAATAACTCCATGGCAATTTTTGGGCATGTAAAGTCATTGGTATCATCTTAAAGCTTGTTCATTTGTGATGTTTTGGAAGAAAAAATATTAATTTATCTTCAATAGAAGTCAAAATATTTGCAAATGAAGCACCTGGTTTGAGAGTTAAAGTTAGAGAGAAAACGGCCTCAAAAGATGAGTTTTCCTTAGCTTGAGACTCCTGTCAATTTTGTGCCTTTAATCAACGATTTTCAGTAAAACCAACACAGAATTGAGTTCTTTAACTCTTTGAACCCCATCAGACGCCTTCAGACGCTGGGAGCGTCCAGTACTAGTGACAACAGTGTCATTTTACCGAGTGCTAGTTTTTGCTTGTTTTTTTTAACCATTCCGTTACCAAGTTTTTTAGTAATGACTAAGCCTTTGTTTCCGCTATTGAGAAGTTGGAGGCAAGCTTTTGGGGTTATAATGAGACATAGCGCACTAGGTTCAGGTGACTGTATAAAAAACTCCAGGAAACGGTAGAAAAAATTCAGGGCTTAAAGAGTTAATGGGCATGAAAGGTATTAAGACAAAAAACGAAAATTCGATAAAAATTCACAAACCTGCGGAAAAGTGCCCATTTTCTCACTTTGATTATTTTGACGAGTGCCTGATTTCACCAAGCTGCCACTTATATTATAGTTTTGTTGTTTCTCTGTTTCGTAATTGCATTTTTAGTTTGTCAATTTAAAAATAATGAGCGTCCAAGTCATGGTTCTGATTTTGATTCTTTTTTTAAAAAGATTTTCTCAAAACTTCACAAGATGCCTAAGGAGCTAGGATCATGCGCATCAGGCGATCACTACTCACATTGGTGCCCATCAAAAGGAGCTGTCGGGCAAACGGCAGAATCCCCAAGATGATGTCCACACCGGAATTGTCACAGAAGATCACAGCACAGCGGTACGGCTGTCGGTTGGTTAGGCGATCCAGCCAGGCATCAAAGTCGTCAAACAGCCATGGCCTCTCTGAAAACATTTGTTCAGGTAATTTAGCAAAATATAACAACCAAACAGACATGATTAACAATGATTATTTTTCATCCTTAATGACACGTTTTGATCATAAAAGCAGCAGACTGGTCCCATACTGCCCTGTTGTGGCATACTCTATCTTTTAAGCAACCACACATCAGAAACTAGCAGTGCCTCCTTAGACTTAGACACAATTACTTCTGGAAACATACAGAAAATTAGATGACCAAACACATCATAGTTAATGCAAAAAAAATTACAGTGAAACCAGCTCGAACCAAACCGCAATGTGTCCGAGACAAACACCTTACAGGAAATCATCTTTCTCACTCACCTCTCCTCCCTCACTCCAGCACATTTTAGCACAATTCATTTTTGTTACCATAATATATGTAAGTGACAATTCTTCATCTCTTTGGCAAATTTAAAAGTAGAGAAATTCTGTGCTTACACAGTGACACCACAACAGAGATGATATATATATAAATATATATATACAGAGAGAGAGATGTTGATATTAATATATATATTACTATATATTTGAGGCAGCATGATGAAATCAGGCGCTCGTCAAAATAATGAAATCAAAGAAACAGCATTTTTCTGTCCGTTTGGCAGTTTAAACAAATTGTTTTTTTCCTAATCAAGACCTTTAACTCATTCGCTACGCCGAGCCATGGGGGGGCGGCGCGGCTAAAGTTACAACCGATCTTCAATTTTAGCTTAGATTCTATTCCAATCCACATATCCATGTTAAAATAAAGGTCATAATATAACGTTGACTTCCGGGTCAAGCATTTCCACAGAAAATCGGAAATTTAGATTCAGTTTTGAAACCCGATTTCGTAGTTTATTCGACTTTGTTTTATCGCGATGTCAAAATTATAGCCCAGACACCAGTCTTAGTAATTTTACACAACAAAATCTATCATTATATTGCCGACTAAAGAAGTGTAGGACTCTTTTTTATAATATTGATACGATTGGACTCATATTGCCAATGCACTGTATTGAGAAATCAATATTTTTGAGTGCTAGATCTAGGTCTAGATCTAAACTGTCAAAATATTTTTTGCTCCCCAAAATCACTACTTTTTTATGAAATTACACAAAAAGTGCCACTCAAGACACGTATAGGTTTATTCCAAATGTAATTCTGAATAATTCCATATAAGATACGAGTAGGTTTTTTTCTGTTTGTGATCGTTTTTCAAGATAATAAAAAAAAAATGTTTTTCAATATCGGATGTTATGATGTAAATGTACAAATATTATGGAATGTATGTAAATAACTGCAAACTTTTCAATATTTTCCAGTTCTATATTCATTTATGGTTATTTTGATGTATCATTTGACTACGTGGAAACATATTTTTTGAGTTTCACCAAAGATTATTTATTTTTTATTTTCAAATTTTATCCGCATCCAATCAAAATTGGGTTGTATAATCGCCTCTTTCAGGAACCAAAGTTGAAAAATACATAAATAAACGATACAGATGTATTCTACAAACCATACTGAAAATATTGGTATATAATACGGTGATATTTATTTGAATTTGTGGCCCCCAAAGACCTTTTAAGCCCACTAGCCATCATCTCATTTGCCCTCCCGAAAAAAATTTTTCCACAAGCCGAAAATAAAACGTAGCGAATGAGTGAAGGTCCATTTAAAAACACATTTCTGTTTGAATTTTACTGAAAAATGTTGATTTAAGGCACAAAAATGTAAATTTGCAGTTAGTAAGTAGGCTATTGTCAAGCTTTGGAAGTCACCAAACTTTGGTGGCCATTTCCTCACTAATTTTACCTCTGAAATCAGGTGACCCCACCTCCTTCAAACGCAAATATCTTGACATCTATCATGAATAGATGGATATTTTTTTTCACCAAAAGCAAGTCAAATGTACAAGCTTTAAAGTGATACCTATAACTCAAAATGTCCAAAAATTGACAAGCGTCTGATTCCACCGTGTCGTGACATATGCATCGCATATACTCAAGTTTAAAGAAGAAATTCTTCCCGATTTTTATATATGCAAGTGGAGAATATAAAATCAATGAATAAATAAGTCAGCAAAATAATAAATCAATGAGTCTTTCAAAATAAAATAAGAAAAAAAAATTAAAACACATTTCCTCACTTTGCAGTTTTGCTTGAGCATCCTGAAGACCAAACTCCTGAACCTCCAGAATTTCTCGAATTTCTTTAGCTCCCCAGTCAAAGACATTGCCTGCCAGGACACCCATAGCTAGCTCCAGGTGGCGCTGTGCGGGTTCGAGCCCATCGAGGTACTTGAGGCGAGAGGCAAGCTGCTGTAAGGCCTGTTCATTCTCTATCTGCTTTTGCTGCAGAGACGTTGTAAGAAAAACAGATAAATAACAATAATAATTGGAAGGAAGCGTTTTAAATTTAAAAAAGATAAAGTGGCAAAAACGATCGATCCACTCAGGGGAAAAAACAAGACCGGCAGGAGAACAAAAATAACAGAGAGAAAGAAAGACAGTAGGACCTGACAAATCAAATGGTGTTATCCAAAAACCCACGGATGCACTCTAAAAATCTTATACAAAAGAAAGTTATGAAGCCAATATCAACATATATGTTTCAAAAGGGTCAAGACAGGCAAAGTCTGATATCATCATCAAAGTTTTGTGAGTTCTGAATACTTTCAAATAGAAAAAAAAGAAGAAGCTATTTCTATTGTCATAACGGTGACTATAATATTGTGCCATTTGTCACGCATGAATTATTCGCACACCAGCCCAGATCAGTGGTGCAGAGGAAAATGCTGAATGAGCAGTGATCTTTGATAGCATTCAGGCCTGGAGCTTGCAGATGTAAAGGAAAAAGACAATCTCTGAATAACACAAATACTATTTATGATAAGACTAAAGCAAATATACTCCCAGATGCAGTATGAAGTGCTCTATAAGAATTTTTTTTTTTTTTTAAATTAAAATTTTATAACCATTTGTTGTTTTCCCTGACAACAGCAAACTTCACCCTTTTATATTTTTCCAGAGATGAGATCAAACCAAGACAGACAAAGGTTACTTTTTGTTTACCTGGGAGAAAGTATCTGTAAACTGAGACTCCTCTAAAAAGTGTGTGCTTGTGTCCAAGAGGTTCCTCACCGTCAGAGAACCGAAAGCACTGCCAGGAAGAAAAGTGAGGATTTTGTTTGTTTTAGTGGAGGTTTTACAGTGCAAGCAACTGCATAAGGTCATATGAGCACCAGAAGATTAAAGGTGTTACAAGAGAGTAACAAACATAAAAAAAGAAGAAGGGGAGATAAGGACGATAGATGTTTGATAGGAAAGAAGATGCAAACCACACTAGGACATCCGCCAACCACCCACAAAAGTGAGGATTAAACGCAGATATTCTTCTTTGCATTATACATGTATGATCGCTCTTTTTTAAGGACAAGCGGGCTAACCTAGATTTCGGGGATTTTCAGAAATCTTGTCCTACAACAAAAGTGGGTATTGTCCTACCTTCAGGAGAAGTTTGGATTCTTTGGTGTGTATATATTGTTTGGTTATAGAGAAAACTCTTCTTGTCTTTTAAAGAAACTGAACAAGGGGCAAAAACTTTACCTTCGATTTTCTCAAACAGCATTTTTCAGGATAGCCCCCTTGTGCTTAAAAGTGACCATATATCAATGTACTAGGTACTTTCTAATATGAAATACTGAATATAGAACACAGCATGCTGGATTGTGCTTGAATTTATATATAATTCATTCAGAACTACTGATGAGATTTCTCGCTACTGGTTTCAGCCCATAGGCGTTTGAGAGGAATTATTGCTACACCAACCCCCCCCCCCACCTTCTCCAATCATCTCTTTACAAAGCTGAAAGTTCAGTAAGAGAGTAGCACTGGCTTTATCTATAGTCACATGAATGAGTAAAGGGAAAGCACTTTAGATATGTTAAGATTCTTTTACAGCCTCATTTCATGAATAACGGGGAATATTTGCTTTTTGGTATGTGTTTCTAAGGCCTAGATCGCAGTCCCAAAACTATTTTCCAATCTGGAAACTTTACTGTTCTTTGATCAAAAGTGCGGTCAAATATTTATTTCACCACAAGTGATAGTGCTGACGGTGGCTTTGAGTATGATGGTAATAGTGAGACTACAAATGGTCGCTTTTAAACACAAGGGGACTATCTCGGAAAATGCTGTTTTGAGAAAATCGAAGGTGAAGTTTTTGCCCCATGCTCATTTTCTTTAAGAGGCAAGGAGAGTTTTCTCTATAACCAAACAAATATACACACCAAAGAAACCAAACTTCATCTATAGGTAGGGCAATGCCCACCAGTACCACAGGCTCATCCTCAGATCCAGATCCAAACATAACAGCTATTGTAAAATGTATACACACATTGGCATAAAAGCTTACACAGCCACAAGATACCACATTCAAATTATGAATAAGAAGGAGAAATTGTGAAAATCAATTGAATAGTCTTTTTTCCTAGAATCTTTTTTCCAAGTTATCGCATTGTGGACTGGGGTGTCTGTGGACTGCATGCCCACCCTCAGAAGGGGTCATGCACGATGGGGATAGGAGGGTACAAGGGTTTTCATGAGGCTGGACAACCTAACTTTTCCAAGTTATAATCAACCCAACTGATTCCTTTATAAATTACTCTGGCTGTTTTGTAAAGTAATCAAGGCACTCAGTCCATTTAGCTTGGGTCTGTCAGAGAAAGACATTAAATTCGGAAGTCCAGCCTCTTGTATAACCTAATGGTGTTGACAGGGGCACTAAATATTTACACTTCTAGTACAACACTAACACTTTCACACCAGCTTCTGTTGTTCTTTAAGCTACAACTCTCCCCAGCCCTTATTACCCAGGGTTCTGCTTTAGAGACTGGAGGCGGTCCAAATATTTCTCCAAGAATAAGTTGGCACGTTCCTCTGCATCAGGTTCATGAAGCTGACTTTTGGCAGCCAGGTCTCTTGTCTGGAGAAAGAAAAGAAAAAGAAAACACTACCCATTGAAGTTCAAATAAATAAAATATCAAGGGACACTTTTTTACAAATTGCATAGCATGAGAATTCATTCCCCATAGCATTTAACTGTACGGACTATAATAGTTTCAAGCAAAGATGACACAATATTATATAACATTATTTACGAGCTGGTTTGCTTTGAAAGTACCTGTCATGGCTAACCAGGGTTAAATTGGATACATAATAATAATAATAATAATATATAACATTTATAGAGCGCATTTCCAAAAAAAAGTAGCTCAATGCGCTTTACATTGGAATACCCATTTTTCAAAAACCTTTCTTACTACTTCCTTTCTTCTCACGCAATATACATTAATGCACACACACACACACACATACACACACACACACACACACACACACACACACACACACACACACACACACACAGACTATTTTCATCCAGACATAGGAAAAGAACAAATATAATGAAAGCTAACGTTAAAAGCTTATGAAGGATAGGCCTGTAGGAACAGAAAATACATCACATAATGAGACAGTTTTCCCATCCAGGAATTGAATTCACATGATCTGCATGCACCAACGAAGAACATAATCATTAGGCCATTAAAATCATTGGTTTTCTAGCGTAATAGATGCTGCTATTGTTGCAATTATGGTGAAATGGTGTAGGTTTAATGCCCCGATCAACACTATAAGGCTATTTAACTGAAGCACACTATTGACAAAGGTAGAAAACATACAACATGCTAAAGAAAATGGACACTTGGGCAGTTGCACAAGCAGGCAATGTCAAGATAGGCTGACATTAAAATATTTTCTCAACTCAAAAAAAAAAAAAAAAATTCAATCTAAAGAAGAGAACGACTTCCAATCAAGAGAAAAATTCTCAGCTCGATTTAGAATAATCTTTTGTCAGTTTAGTTTTAGTAGAGGTTTTACGGCTCTCGCAACTGCATAAGGTCATATGAGTGTCAGAAGATTAGAGGTGTTACGAGAGAGTAGCAAACATAAAAAAAAAGAAGAGGAGATAAGGACGATAGATGTTTGATAGGAAAGAAGAAGCAAACCACACCAGAGCACCCGCCAACTACCCACATAATCTATTGTCCCTTTTTTTTAAAAACATCCAAAGCAAAGAAATGAACACCATGCTAGAAACACATAAAATTCCTTTACTCACTTTATGAGCGCTGTCAGCGAAGCAGCTGAGCCAATACTCCCGGGCGTCTCCATCCTGCATCAAGTCTACTGTGTCCGGCAGGTAACTGCTAACGTCCAGCAGAAGAGGGCAAGGGAGGAGAGGTCGGTCTAGACGGTTGATTTCCAGCATGGCAAACTGAAGAGGTCAGATGAAGTATGATAAGGCTGTGTGTGAGACGGATAAATGGATGGATGGATGGTGGTGGTGGTGTGTGCGTGTGTGTGTATGTGTGTGTGTGTGGGTGTGTGAGTGTGTGTGTTTGTGTGTGTGTGTATGTGTGTGTGTGTGAGTGTTTGTGTGTGTGTTTTTGTTTTTGTTTGTTGGTTGTTTTTTTGGGGGGGGAGGGGGGTCATTGGTTTTTGAAAAAAAAGGGGGGGGGGGTCTAGGTGGAGGGGGATGTATACAGAAATCCAAAGGAAATATGGCAAATACTGTAATAACAGGTGATACAAAACAAAATATTTTAAAACTACACGTCTCCTTTAAAACTTCTAGCACTAAAACATTAAACAATAACTTTAATGAGACCAAAACCCACTATGAGCTTTTAGTAACACCTGAGACCCACAACCACTCATAGCATATTGAAAAAGATCTTTTCTCCGCAGTATGAGGTTGAGAGGGGAGTGTATAGGATGTGGGTTCGTTGGTTTAAAAAAAATTTAGTAGAGGCTTTACGGCACTCGCAAATGCATTAGGTCATATGAGCGCATATGTAAAGTCTAATCTTTTTACACTCAACAGCAAAAAAATTTCAGTCAAGATGCTTATTCAAACATAAATGGCAAAAAAAAAAAACCCAAAAGAAATTATCTAGGTCAAAATACAAAGACATAGCCAGCATCTGTGGTACAAAGGTTAGGCACTTTGACTTCACAGATAGATGACATGAGTTTGATTCTCATATATGGGGATGTTTTCTGTCAAGTATCTCCATCTATTTACAGGGATATTCTACCACTCTCAGCCCAGGCTAGCCAAGACAGACATGGTAGAAGCAGCCTGCCCCCTAAATGAACCAACTTGTGTCAAGGGGGGTGTAAAATGTCAACAAATATAACAAAAATGAAAGTTATTCAAGCACATGAACATGACATAGACTATACTCTAACCGTAAAAGGGTAGTAAAAATATATTTCCATGTATAGGATAGGATAGGAACAACAAAGATTTCTGGAAATGTATGAAGTTATTTGATTTCCTCCTTTTATAAAAAGGTTAAGTTGGAGACCTCAACTCACCATCTCAAACTTTGTGTACTCTAAAGATATTATAAATGGGAAAGGGTAAAAGAGGAAATACACTTCACAAAAACAAAAGTGTGTTACGAATTTCAGGTAAAAATTTACTTTCTTTGAACAACGTTTTCATTCACTCTTAAGATTTAGTTTTTGTTGTTTTGTTTTGTTTTTGTTTTGTCTTGTTTTGCTTTTGAATTTTTAAATACAACAAAAACTTCAATTATCAAGTATGTCACAGCCCTCCATAGTGACATTTATTACACAGGCATTGTGCATAATTAAGTAAACATTCATCAATGCACAAATATGGATGAGAGCATGAATCATACATAATGATGTAACATTTTCACTTACTTTACAATCACTTAAACACTGAAATCTTCAGATAATATTGTATTTTAAGTTTACTGATATAATCAACAGAGCAATGTCTGCAGGCATACGATACAACTTCAATTTGAACTCTCTAAAAAATGTGTCCACATGCGAACATGAATTTCTGACTCACAAAGTTAAGTAAGATATTACTGTCACAAATAAACTCATAAAATACATATGTGTGTATAGTATAAGGTTTTACGGCGCTCGCAACTGCTAAGGTCATATAAACTCATAAAATATATATAACAGACGCCTCTATGGTGTAACAAAATGCAAACAGCTGGTGAATCTAGCATATGATGTGTGTGAGTGCCTGGAGAAAGGTCCCAGTTGTCAGAAACTTTGGATATTGAAATAAGGGCATTTGAAGCGAATTCAAAGTTGAACATCAGCTTTTTTTTTAAGTTCACATGATACGCCTTATTTTTAACACAGGGTGTAAAAATAAAGTTAAGAGAAAAAACAGTTTTTAACCTCCGTGTGTTGACCCAGTTTCTAGACCCTTTTTACCTTTAGGGAAGTAAAACATGTTGCAAAACTAATTCATTAAAAAAATATTTATATTTAAAATACTTTAAAACCCTTTCAAAATGTTGATTAACTCATTCGCTACGCCGAACTGTGGGCAGCGGCGTAGCGAAAGTGACTTCTGTACGCCATGCCGCCCCCGACGGCTCAAGAACCGACCTATAATTTTAGCTTAGATTTGATTCCAATCCACATATTCAAGCTAAAATAAAGGTTATAACATAACATTGACTTCCGGGTCAAGCATTTCCACTGAAAATCGAAAGTGTTGATTAGTTTTGAAACTCAATTTCAAAGTTTCTGCAACTTTGTTTTATCGCAATGCCCAAATTATAGGCCAGACACCAGTCTTAGTACTTTTACACAACAAAATGTATCATTATTTTGCTCACTAAAGAAATGTAAGGCTCTTCTTTAGAATATTGATACTATTGGACACAAATTGCCAGTGCTCTGTTATTGAGAAATCAATATTTTTCAGAGCTAGATCTAGGTCTAGATATAAATTGTCAAAATATTTTTTCTCTCCTCAAAATAAATATTTTTTTGTGAAATTACACAAAAAGTACCACTCAAGACAAGTATAGGTTTATTCCAAATGCAATTCTAAATAATTCCACATAAGATACGAGAGTTCTTTTCTGTTTGTGAATGCATCTTGTCCTTTTTTCAAGATTATAATATTTTTTTTTAAAGTATGGGATGCTTGGATCCAAATGTACAAATTTTATGGAATGTATGTAAATATCTGCAAATTTTTCAAAATTTTTCAGTTCTATACTCATTTAAGTTTATTTTGACGTAGGTATCATTTGATTAGGTGCAAACATATTTTTTGAGTATCACCAAAGATTATTTATTTTTTTAATTTTCAAATTTTATCCGCATCCAAGTAAAATTGTGTTGCACAATCACCTCTTACAGGAACAAAATTTGAAAAATACACAAATAAACATTACAGATGTATTTTACAGACCATACTGAAAATGTTGGTATTTAACATGTTGATATTTATTTGAATTTGTGGCCCCAAAGACCTGTGAACTGCGCACTAGTCATCATCTCATTTCACCCTCCGGAAAAAAATTCGTCCACAAGCCAAATAGATTACGTAGCAAATGAGTTAAAAATGGTTAAACATGTGTTTTCTGATGAAACTAAATTTTTTACCTAGTATTAATTATTTTGGCCTTTTCACTGTGTTGCTCAAAAATAGCTTTGCAAACAAATGGGACCTTTCCCCAGGCACACACACATATTTCAAAACTTCCAATGCATTTAATGTTTCTTATAAATATATTCATGAGCGTCGCATCACAACAGCTTTGCAAGTTTTAACGATAGTTAATGGTTGTTCCAGTAATGTACCAACATGGCCAGCGAACAGAAAACACACATTTTGATTATCCATGCTTTGATTACTCATGCAAAAAAAAAAAAAAAAAAGATATACATCATCAACTGAAAGCAAAAGAAAATAGGTAGAAAAGCTGATAAGAGATAGGTAAAAAAAAAAAAACAGCTGTCATCCCCTAGCTAAATGACTCTCACAGGTGGTGGCAATGACCGAGGGTTCAAAAATACATTCTCATAAAGCAGACACGTGAGAGAATAAATATGAGGAAAAGTTGCCCAGAACCTGCTCACCACTCATCCTTGTTTTAATAAGTGTTTTGTGGCACTCGCAACAAATTAAGGTCATATAAGTGCTGAAGATTAGTGGTGTTACAAGAGAGTAACAAACACAAAAAAGAAGGAGGAAAGATAAGGATAATAGATGCTTGATAGGAGGGAAGAAGCAAACCACACAAGAGCACCCGCCAACCACCCACCACTCATCCTAGTATATATATATATATATATACCTGTATATCTCGTTGTATGTCTACATACTTGTGTATGTGTTTACATATACACATAGGTGTGTGTTTGAGCGTGTGTGCGTTTGTGTGTACGAGTGTGAGTATTTGTGTGCGTGTGTGTGTGTGGGTGTGTTTGTGTGTGTGTGTGTGCATGTGTACGAGTATGTGTGTTTGTATATGTGTGTGTGTGTGTGTGTGTGGGTGTGTCTGTTTGTGTGTTTGTGGGTGTATGTGTGTATGTGTGTGTGCGGGTGAGTGTGTGTATGTGTGTGTGTATGATGTGTGTATGCGTGTGAGTGTATAATTGTATGTGTATTTGTGTGTGTATGTGTGTGTACGTGTGCATGCGTTTGTGCATGTCTGTACGTATGTATGTCAATTTTGTTTTAGTAAGTGTTTTACAACACTTGCAACTGCATAAGGTCATATGAGCGCCAGAAGATTAGAGGTGTTACAAGAGAGTAACAAACATAAAAAAAAGAAGGGGAGATAAGGAAGATAGATGTTTGATAGGATAGAAGAATCAAACCACACCAGAGCACCCGCCAACCACCCACCAATAGATTTTTTATAGGAAAGAAGAAGCAAACCACACCAGAGCACCCGCCAACCACCCACCATGTCAATGAAAATGTTCCTGAAGCACTCTTGTATCTATAAATATATGTCTCTCATTGCCCTCACAATGTTGATGCTCGACATTCCGTAATTATCCAGTTGATTACTATAAAATTTGCATCAGAAAACCTAGTTTTTGCCCCATGCCCAGCTGACATTAAGTAACATGATCCACGGTGGCATACATACACACACACACACACACACACACACACACACATACACACACACCACACAGACACGCACACTAACAAACACACACACAGACACACACACACACAAACACACTCATACACACAAACAAACACAAGCACACAAAACACA
>NW_004797606.1:750945-761383 GCF_000002075.1 Aplysia californica
CACACACACACACACACACACACACACACACACATTAAACACACACACAGAAACCACGGACCAAAATCAATATACGTGAAGTTCAAAATATCTGTTTGTAGACCCCGAATAAAAACTAATTCATTATAAAGGCAACAGCTGCCTTCACGAACAACCTCCAGACCCAACATAACCAATCAGCCAAAACGCATGACTGGCTCATCATAGTTTCCTTGTTTGGGTTTTTTTTTTTTACATCACCTCATTAGCAAAAGTAAACCTAGAAAAAAAAAAAACATAAATGAATTACTGAGAGCAAAAAATGGTCTTTGTTCATTTACCCACCAGTCAGTGGTCAGCGAGTAAAACAAATTATGTCCAATGTTTTTTTTTGTACGTATAAGTGAAATTCAATGTCAAAGCAAAGCAGTGACCCATTTTGAAAAGTGATAATTGACGAAGTCTTACACTGAGCTGTTAGTGGGTGGTTGGCGGGTGCTCTGGTGTGGTCTGCTTCTTCTTTCCTATCAGACAACTATCGTCCTTATCTCCCCTTCTTCATTTTTAATGTTTGTTACTCTCTTTTAACACCTCTAATCTTCTGGTGCTCATACGACCTTATGCAGCTGCGAGCGCCGTAAAACCTCTACTAAACTAAACACTGAGCTGTTAAGACGCACAGCAGCATCTCTTTGCCCTCTCAGCAATACCCATACTTTAAGAACCACAACAAAAAAAAGGCCTGGTTAAAATAAACCAGAGGCCAGATGTCACAAGTTTGCACTTGCAAGTCCACCTTCCTGACCCGACCAGATCCTTCCAACATGTCTAATTGAATAAGTGGAAAATTCTTCTAATAAAAGTCCACCAATTTCTATTTTACTTTACTTTTCCAGTCCAGTGGTCATCTGAGTTCTAGCCCTTCAGCCTGTCCGTATGGCAAAGAATTTACAGGTTTTTATCAGCTGTGTTTTGTCGCTGTATAGTGTATTTCTGAAATCTGGGAAAGCAGGTAGGTGGCCACTTCACTATGCAGATCACTAAGTGCATGGCAGGTAAAGAGGTGGTGTCCTACCACCTTCTACCGTCTGAGTGTTTGCACTGACACATTAGCACGTCTCTGCAGTGTTAAAACAAAATGATCCTAATTCTAAGTGTATAAGTGAGTGGTTGGCAGGTGCTCTGGTGTAGTTTGCTTCTTCTTTCCTATCAAACATCTATCGTCCTTATCTCCCCTTCTTCTTTTTTATGTTTGTTACTCTCCTGTAACATCTCTAATCTTCTGGTGCTCATATGATCTTATGCAGTTGCGAGCGCCGTAAAACCTCTACTAAAATTAATCTAAGTGTATAAAGACTTGATTAAGATTATAAGAAAAGGGAGAAAAAACTATAAAAGGCCACAGTGAACTTACATCCATAGACATTTTCTGCATGTAAGAAGCACTGGTGTGCTTTGGACTCTGAAGTCCAGAACTGCCGGCCAGGTTCTCACCCCAAGAATAGCGTTCAGCATCTGGATACAAGTAGAAAAGAAAAAAACCATCAAAACATGGCACCAACAGTATGATTCATCAATAGTCTGATATTATAACACTAATATCACTTGGTGGCATTGGTGGCCTAGTAGTTAGGCTCTCAGACTCGCAACCATAAGGTCGTGGATTCGAATCACGTCAGGGACCCGACGTTGTGTCCTTGGGAAAGGCACTTTACACAAATTTTCTCACTTCACCCAGGTGGGAATGGGTACCCGACTATAGACGGCGAAAGATCTTGTCAGTTTGTTAGTGTTTGAGCCCTTAATCAGCTCCTTGCACTGTATACTTCCCGAGAAGCTGAGAATGTTTTGGAGTGTTCTATGGTCTGCTGGGGTAATAATATTGTGTAAAGTGCATAGAGCCTGCTGTTGAGCGGGGAAATGCGCTATACAAATGCTATTTATTATTTGGTGACAAAGAGTGGAGGGGAGGGAAAGGGAGGGGGAGGGGGAGGGAAAGGGGGTTATGGTAGTTTTAACACTTTTTTTTTTTTGGACCCTGCCCAATTCTATCATCCGGCGCTTTTGTGTTTAGTAATAACAACAAACTGTGCTGTATTTTTTTTTAAATAGCTCGCAACTGCATAAGGTCATACGAGCGCCAGAAGATTAGAGGTGTTACAAGGGAGTAACAAACATAAAAAAGAAGAAGGGGAGATAAGGACGATAGATGTTTGACAGGAAAGAAGAAGACCACACCAGAGTACCCGCCAACCACCCGCAGTGCTGTATTTTGGGTTTTGAAATTAGCTGTTAGTCTTAGAGTAAACACAAAGGAAAATGTTTTACATATAAATAAAAACATTAATAAATAAGTAAATACATATGTTTCTTCACTGTTATAACGTTTTTTGGTAGCTTTAACACTTGTTTCACCAAAGCTAACTGGGTGATTCGAGTGATAGAAAGCACAATGTTCCAGTGTTCTGATTTCATTCAGCAACAGAATCCATGGCAGTCCCACAGAGGCCACCAGAACTCCCTGAGTAAAAAAAACTGTGCCTGGAAAAAGGGCAGTGACATCTGCATCATTAATTCCCTTTTTTTTAAATCAGAAAACAATGAAACCTAAAAAAATCAACACACAAAGGGCAAAATTTAGCAAGGTCAATGATAGTATATTTTCTCCCAGAAAGCAATAAAATACCATTAACAAGACATTATTTGCTTGTTTTAGTCAATAAAAGTGACATAATTCCTACCTTCTTCCTCCATGCCCTTTAGAAAAGCTCCAATGGCACACAGGTACCCTTCGTGGCGAAGAAACAGTGCTTGGATTTCTCCCTGAAAAAAAATTATCAGTCAAATAGAATTCATCATTACACTCCATCCATCTGTGAACTTTCTAAATTTACTTCATAGCCTTTCATTCATGCACCTTCCAATCCACCAATGTCTGTGGTATAATGAATAGGGGCTCTGCCTGAGTACACAGAAGACCAAACTTTGATTCCCATGTGCGGTGAATTCTTAAGGAATACGGCACTCTTTTGCTGGGACGTTGGATTCCTCTCAACACACGTTATCACTGACAGGAAGGGTTGAAACGCACCTCTTAAATTATCTAAATTGGGTTCATGGGGATGTAAAATACCTACAAAACAAAACAAAAAGTTACATCTTTTAATGTTCTTTAAAAATTACTCACATGTCTTTGAATGCATTCTTACATGCATGTTAAAGCAACTTATTTGAGGTGGAACTTGGCTGAACTAGATCAATATTTTTCCAAATACACAGTATATAGTTCTATATAGTACAATATTACGTCATCATATGATATTTATTTAAAGCGCCATTGAACACGCTAAGGTTACTCAAGAAGTGGGATCTCCAAATTCAATGTCCATCCAAATATGACAAAGCCTACAAGGTGGAAAGCCTTGAAAATTCACGTAACAGCTCAATTTTTAAAATGACTCACTGCATTCAAATCTCCACTATAGATCAGTATGATAACAACTGAGCTAACAACACACCTAGAGATAGCACGCTATGTGTGTATCTAAAGTGTTTAGTAATGTCTACATCTAAGAAGGAGAGAACCATACTGACATAGAAAAGGTTATAATTCGCTTCGAGGGATACCGTTTTAAAAAGGGATATATCACAACACAGTAACAAAGGTACAAAACCTAATGAATGCAGCCCCTAAACACCCACTCTTAATTAAGCAGGTTTCAACAAACAATCACAGCACCCCAATTGGTCGCTTTTAAGCACAAGGGGGCTATCCTGAAAAATGCTGTTTTCAGAAAATCGAATGTAAAATTTTTGCCCCTTGTTCAGTTTCTTAAAAAGACAAGGAGAGTTTTCTCTATAACCAAACAAATATACACACCAATGAAACCAAACTTCTCCTATAGGTAAGGCATTGCCCACTTTGGGTGTAGGTCAAGATTTCTGGAAAACCCCGAAATATGGGTTTGCCCTCTTGTCCTTAAAAATCCAATTAAGACAGAACTCAGAGAAAAACAAAAATGTAAACTGAGGGGGAAAAAACTGAAGCTGTCATATTTTTCAACCATCTGAAAACTAATATCTAGAAACTTCTACTTTTTTCCCTGCGTACAATTCCCAAAAGCTCTTGTGACTCAACGATTCAAAAATTCACTGAGTGGTACTTAAAACAGGTTTTATCTTTGTAAGTCATCATTGCGTTGCACGGCCGGTATTTAAAGAAAAGAACTGTGGTTTGAACATCAGTTTCCTGGATCGCTAACAACAACGAACATCAGTTTCCTGGATCGCTAACAACAACGAACATCAGTTTTTCCCTTGCCGTCTTCAAAAGCATCCATTTCTACCAACCTTTGACCAGAAATTGATGGCAAACGTCATGGTATGCATTGTGAACGGGTGGCCGCGTATGAAGAAACCACCAAAATAAATCTTTTTCACCCCGTGCAGCTTGGCCTGAAGGTAGGCAATCTGCCCGATGTCGTTGCTAATGCACAAGAGTAGACTGCGAGCCACGTCTTCTTTCTTGAATTGTTGCACTTGAAAAAAAAACAGAAAGATACAAAACATGCTTATTATGTCTTAGTTTTAGTTTACAAGAGTTTTATGGCACTTGCAACACACATAGGTCATATAAGTGCCGAAGATTAGGGGTGTTACAAGAGAGTAACATACACAAAAAAAGGAGGAGAGATAATGATGATAGATATATATGATAGGAAGGAAGGAGAAAATTACACCAGAGCACCCGCCAACCACACAAATCCTTATTATAAACAGATATAAAAGTTAATAAACAACTGAAGAAAATCTAAATAGGAGCAAAACTAAAAAGAAAACAATTTCTAGGCTTACAATTTAAAAACAAAAATTCTACATCAAAGAGACTCTCTCCATGATTTCCCCACGAAATCCATACAAACATCACAAAGTCGAGTGACTTAGGTGGAAACATTCATAAGGCAAGAGGAAGAGAGCAGATACAAACAGCACAAGAAGAGAACAAAAAAACTATGTTAACACACAAACACTGATGAATGCAAAAACAAAATGAGCACCATGGACAATAACAATTTTGATATAGAGAAAGGAACATCTGTACAAAATTGAGCATGCAGAACTCAGTAGGAAAAATTTTCAAAATTTAAACCCAAACAAGAATAAAGAAGGTGCTAAATTGTGTCCGTCAAAGTACTAGAATCATTCTTTTAATTAAGCATTTTCAAAGGACAAATCTGTAGGAATAATACTGACTCAGCAAAAAGATAAAGTTCAATTCTGGACAGCGAAACTCAACACCGCTCCAGTCTGAGGTGTAGTAAGTTATGCAGGTCCAAGCTAGCAGCCTGTGATTCTAATAGCAGTTTGTATAAATGCTCATCACACCCATGTAAAAACACATGCAACAGCTCTCCACACGGAGGTGTTTGACAAAATGGTCGGAAATGTTCATGTAATCCTGAAAGTCATTGGTGTTGCAGAGAATTCACATGGTATGGATGGGGTTTGAACGTGATGACAGTGTTTTATGGATGTACTGGGCTGACATATAGGTAGGGGAGTTCTTCAACCTCCTCTCGATAATATTGAGCTCGGGAACTCACTTCTATTTGTAAGATGCTACTTTTCTAGTGTCCTTGGTTCAATTTCAACCCTGTTTCTAGCACAAAAAAAGAAGCAGCTTTGCCAAAGTAGAATATCGGATTTGGTATGTCCAATCATCAGTGTATAAGAGGTACTTTTGGTAGTCAGGATTCCTGCCAGACGAAACCCATCACATCGTTTGTAGCAACATAGTAGAACGTGAAATGATGCACCGCCATTTTAATCTTGTAATAAAAAGAAGACAGCTGGCAAGTCCATTCAACACCACAGAGTTTGTCACCTTCACTTAAGGATTTGATGACCATTTCCTTGTTGGGTGTTGCTTTCTGTATTGTTTCTTTGCGCTTTCAATGTTTTAACCAAACTTATGTCTACGTTGCCGCAGTAATCACGTAAACATTGCAATAATATTCACAAGGATGGAGCAAAGCCAAGTTGAGCTCGAAAAAAATTTGCTTCACCAGAGGGATCGCTGCTCTATTTCAGTATTCTTTGACATGTAGAGCCATTACACGTTAGTGAAACTTTGGAAAGGGGCCGCAAGATACAGCTCAATTGAGCCATACAGTAAAGTGATAATGGTTATGATAATTTGCTAAATAACCCCTCAATTCAGAGGATACATCGGCCATACGAACATTCATGTTTGACTGCTCATTCATCACCCAGTTCCTAACACATCATGTTCCAAAGTTCGATGACATAAAGAACAGTCAGCAAACTCTTCTCCGTAAACTGTCAGCTATGTTGTTGAAAATACCTGAATGCGCTTTATTTTCTTAACCTTTGGTCTCTTGATTCAGACGCAGAAAGCACTTCCCTCGATCCCATCATCTTTTTTCAATGAATTACAAATGTCCGCTACGGTGGCCATGTGAGTCTCCATACTGCTTTTTTAAAATCTGTCTCTTTCCTCATAACTGAATTCGTCACAATAGTGTCTATTATTCTGACAAGAGCATCTTTTTCGATCAGTCAGGCTATTCCATCTTTTTGTCATCCCTGCCTTTTGGTCTGATTTCGTCTTCAGTTGTGCTAGCCAATCTTTTTCTCTCAAGAAGGACATCTCCCACCAGGATAATTTTTACCATTTTCTTCTTCCATTCCTCTTCCACCAACCTCCCTGCCGCACTTGTCGATAATCTTGTCACAACAATTCATTCCTTCTACATACATCAGATCAATAAAAATGCATTCTGCCTCCTTCGAACCTTATGTCCATTAATTCCATTCAACGTGATTGCCGCCTACAGCTATAGGAACCTCTGGCAATAGTATAAAAAAAATCTCAAACTCAGGGTAATTCTTAAGAAGATCATTGATAATTTCTGAAAGTGAAATATTCAAAACACCAGGGTGAAGCGGAGCCGATGATGATAGCCATGTGCAATACCATGGCTCCATGATAGAGGTGAATAGTGGATAATTTGCTGGAATGCAGTTGCCATCGTATGCGGTCTTCTCCTATGTCTTTGCCAGACTCAGCTTTACCAGGCATCTTCCCCGAAATAATATATCCTCATACACAGGCCAAAAAGTCAAGAAAGTGGTATTTCAAAAAGACTAGCATTAATTATAGAAGAACAGCATTAACATGGCTGAACTATTCTATAAACCTGACAAAGATTGCCAGTTCATAATTTGGGAGGGTTTTTTTTCATTCGATGATTTGTTCTCGGTCCTTTTTTTACAAATCGTGAGTCATAGATTGAAATTTTTGCATGTAGCCGGTTTGTGCATAACACAGACGATATCAAGTTGTTCAAGCCCTGGGCCTCAAATAGCACAATATTGCAAGCCAGAAAGAGAATAACTTCACCCAGAAGGTACTTAAGGAAAAATACACAACTTTACAAGAAGAATTGTGGAAAAAAATCCAACCTGATGTGTCTCTTGGAGAGCGGGCTGCCTTGCCAAAGCTGCTAGCGATGACATCAGCACCCAGGCCAATAGCCCCGTAGTTCCCACCATAGATGTCTTTGACCAGCATGTCCACAGACTTGTGGTCACCTTGCTCAGCCAGCTCCAGGAGCTCATCAAATTCCTAGTGAGTGTGTGGGGCGGGAGAGTTGGGAGGTTGTGGTTGGTGGGTGGGGGGGTGGAGGGAGGGGGGGGGGGGCAAGAGTTCGGGGATGGGTGGGACAGGAGATAGGGAGAAGGGGGGAAGGGTTGGGAGTCCGTGGGAGTGGGGGAAAGGGGAAAGTTGAGGTTGGAAGGGTTGGGAGGGGGTGGGGGAAGGGAAAGGCAAACAAAATTTGTGATATTTTAAGTAGTTTAGTGAAACATATCGACTTAATGACCATCAATAAATACCTGGAAAATAAAATGTCAGAAAGAGACAACAAAGAAAGAAAGTAAATTCTACAAGTGGCACCCTCTTATTGCCTACAAACACAATAAAGGGAACCATATCAGCGCATTAATTATAATTTAAAGCAGTGAAAGAGAAAGTTAGACAGAGACAATAGATAGAGGACAAAAGTAGAACCTACAAGTGGCATCCTCATAAAGCCACAAACAAGAGTTTGCGAATGAGGAGAGAGAAAAATATTGACACAATAATAGTCATTTAGTAGGTTGGAAAAGTATGAGAGACAGAGAGTAAAATCCCTGAGGTAGAACCGGCCACCCAAAAACATACTTTGCAATACATTAAACCATGACTAATCCTAAATGATTTAAGGTGTCATGAACGTGCTGATGAACTTGCTGGCAAAGCAGCACCCAATGGCCGAATCATACTCGATCCACCAGTGGTGAGAGCCTTCACGACCAAGAGAAGAAAGGCTCCCACACACTCAGCACAATAAAAGAAAAGTGTGAGCAGGGCACAGGGAAAAAAGTTTGCTCAGAGGAGTGATCAGGCGAGTCTCAAACCAGCTCTCCATGGAGACAATTAGCAGGAAGACCCTGGGGTGGACAGTGGAAAGGAGAGATGAGCAGCTATGGACATGTGCCGCCTGATATGATTCTAGCTCTGGATGCAAGTAATCCAAGTAAGGTCTTATCAAAACATCTTTCCTATTAGGGTCCACCAGACCTAAGTTCCTTCACACCAACAGAAATACAGAGATACTTGATGTTTGAAAATATAGACTGTAAAACGCAGAGCGGGAATTTGTGTTATGTAAATTAATGTTAACATAAACTTCTCAAAAAGTGAAATGGAGAGCCTACTAAACCCACTCAATCCCGTGACTGAAATATCTCGGTCAGCTCACGGGCTGTGTTCAATCCCACCACCGATACAACTCGGTTCTATAGTTTTGTTCCGTATACAAATTATTTTGTTTCAGAAAATGGCATCAAGTTTTATATAAAGTCAATTTATTATTTCCCAGGCCCATTCTGCCCAGAGGGTTGTTGGTATTTTGTTTCTGCTGTCATTACACACGGAGAAATCGCGGTTTTCATGAAGGCACTTTCAGCATGTTTGTTCACACAGATCAGCTGGGCATGTCTCACAATCAATTCTCTCTGCCTTTCTGACGCATACATTTTTTTATTCATGAAAAGTAATCAACAGTCTATATTTATTATTATACATGACATACTATGCAAAGATCTGACACTCACAAGGATATTTGAATACCAATGTAGGCTTGCTCTTGCTCATTCGGCCTTGAAAAAAAATAGACCCCCAAAAATGACAAATTTGTACAACACCCCAAAGCAAAACTACTTTAGCTACATACTTCAAGTTTAGTCAATCTATAGATCCATCTTAGGTTGTACTTTGTGCCAAATTTCAAAGCAATTGGATGACATTTCTGGTTACCAGTGGGCCATTACATAAGTGCCAAAAAGACCGGTTCCTGGGTATTATTTCAGGAAAAACTCCCGGGATTGAGTGAGTTAACAAGCAAACCTCTCTCTTTCTTGCACAAAGGAGAAAAAGTTTAAGCCAACCGCCAAAAAAATATATATTACATAATATTTTTAACAGGTTTAAGTATACCAGCCTAACAAAGCTTCCCTCCCAGCTTACATTTGTAAACTTTAACTATAGGCAAACATACTTTATTCAGGCAGGTCACACGACAAATGTATACATGTGTGAGGCATGCTGACAGAATGAGTAACTTCTCGCAACTCAAGAATGGAGAAGTCGGCCGAAAATAAACCCATCAACTCTGTAGACTTAAAACTGAAGATATTTTCCACAAGTTAAATACATCTTTTATCATTTCATGCAATAGATTGTAGAAACTATTTTGGCGCATAATATATCTGTGTCCATGGGGCTGAAATCCAAGAATTAAGTCATCTTGTCAGAACACCTCACATATATATGCAAATTTTCGACCACATACCCTTGCAGATGTGAGCAGTGAACCCATGCCCCAGAAAGTTCCACCCCCCATGGACGTTCCTCCAATCCTCTCAAACTTGCTCTCCGATTCCACCTGGGGACGTAGATGTTAAGAAAACTTTAGATTTGAATAAGAATATTACTATTATTATTATTATTATTATTATTATCATTATTATTATTATTTGAAAGTAAAAATACATATACTATTTTGTGCTGTAAGAGTCACTGATGAGATGAAATGAATGAGGAGAAAATAAATTAACACATCGTCGGCGGAGAATTCTAACCGTCCAACTCTGATTTCGTAAATTTTACAGGAGAGATAAAAAACTGAATTCAAAGGCTCCTATGGGGATTTACTATCTTTAAATGCGCTAGGCTGGAATACATGACTGTACTTTTAAGTATTTAAAACAAAATTGCCGAAATTTTATTATTTTAAGTGCTAAACCAGAATTATACGGATAGACCGCTCAGTTTTGGATTTCTAACCGTCCAAGTGTCGACGAACGAATTGTTCGTTTAGAATTCTCCAACCCG